>NC_133666.1:109593924-109893924 GCF_037893015.1 Macrotis lagotis | reverse complement strand
ACTTTTGGAGTTTTTTTGATCTCAGCTACAATAACTTCTTGAGTTTTGTTATGTTCTCAACACATACCCCCCCCTTTCCTATTGGCAAAACATTTAGAGTAAATATATATTCTGCAATGATAAAATTGAGGACAGGAAACCAAGTTTATCTAGAGTAGACACTGAAAACCAGATTATCATTTAAATAAGGTAATTATGATCAACTCATCCCAGGGGTATTCCTGAGGTAAACCCAAGTCCTATTCTTCTACCCATTCAAGCTGTATTAGACATTGCTGCATACCTATGACTTAACTTTTTATATCAGCATCTTATGCCATTATATAGGAAAACAATTAATCTGGGACTTTTGAACTTGAACACACATACATATGTGTATGTGTATGTGTGTTTGCATGTGTGGAGGGAGAGCTACATTTCAATATAATTGCTTTCCTTTTAATTCTATATGCATTTAAAAAACATTTATACATTTAAAAACATTCTAAAAAGGGATTTCACCAGATTATCAAAGAGGTCTATGATAAATAAAAGTTAAGAACCCTAGGAAATGGTCATTCTAGCTTATTCATTTCTCAAGTGTTCTAAATTGGGGAACAAAGTAATTATCCCCATAGGAATACAAATAAGACCTTTGAACAACCTGGATTAAAGTTCATAAATATGAATCATTGCTAATTGGAATGTCCATAAGTCAGTGACTAACCTTATACCAACTCTGTCTTTGTGTATGTTTTAATTGGCATGATTATTTCTGTGACATAATGTAGCTGAGAAGAAATATGAAACTTTCACTATTCTAATTCATTTACTAAATTGTACTTTCTGAATTATTTGTTGATACTCCCCTAAGATCATTTTGGGGGAAACACATTATGACAAATACATTAGCAAGAACTCATGTTTACAACCCAATATTTCTTGTTCTTTCAAGTGGAAACCTTGCTGGAGATGGGCTTAATAATTAAATGTCCAAAATTGCTTTTTTGCATTTAATTATAATTTTGTTGTACTGCAGTTCAAGTTATTAATTTTTAAATCATATAAAATTGGTTTTTGCTTGTCAGAGAAATACATTGTCACCAGATGTAGAAGCTCTTTGGGCATCTTAACTAAGGGTCTTTACTAAATACAGAAAGTTTTCACCAGATGTTTTATTTTTTTAATAAATGTTTTAGTAATTTTTACATTAATGCTATTTTC
The DNA here is from genome assembly GCF_037893015.1 of Macrotis lagotis. Lineage (NCBI taxonomy): Eukaryota > Metazoa > Chordata > Mammalia > Peramelemorphia > Peramelidae > Macrotis > Macrotis lagotis. The sequence goes on along the minus strand of NC_133666.1, from coordinate 109,892,721 downwards.
CAATGACACCTATATCATTAAACAAAACAAGCAAATGTGTTGACCATATCTAACTTCTATCTCATTTCACACTTAGAAATCTAGCTCCCATTAAGAGGATAAAGGTATCTTTTACCATCAGTCCTCTGAGGTCAAGATTGGTTAGAGTTTTGATGTCTTTCAGTGTTACTTTCCTTTACATTAGGTCATAGTGTGAATTGTTCTCTTGATTCTACTGTTATCCTTACTATACATCAGTCCATACAAATATAAGGTACTTCCAAATCTTCCCAAGTTTCTCTGAATTGTTCATTTTCATTTTTCCTTATGGCATAATCACATTCATATCCTGCAGCTTGTTTAAGTATCCCCCAATAACCTGATTCAATGTGGCAGGGTAGATAGAGAGATGACCTGGATTCAAATTGTATGAACCTGGGAAATTCAGCCTCTTAGTGCTCTAGGCAATTCTTCAAGACTATAATATGCAGGGGGAAAAAGTGCTGACCTATATTAACAGAGGAAATTTCCTTACCCAGGAGTTCCTTATTCCAATAAAATCCCATTCCTATTCTTAGGCTCCATTTGGCAGTGTACCTATTTGATTTTCAAATATTTACTATCATAAAAAAATGCTTCTATAAGATTAAGTGTAAGTTAAACCATGCTTTTTACAATATTAAATTTAACTTAAGGCTGGCATGCTATACCTCAATCAAAACATTGTTTCACAAAAAAAAAATTGCATTTAAACAATGTATTTTCTTTATTGTATCAGTTGTCATCTCAGTAGCTATAAGAGTGGGAATAAAATAACCCTTCAAATCTAATTGAAAAGGTATTGTTCTCCTAATGGGAACCAAGCTTACATTAATTTTTTCCCCTTGCTTGTTAGCAAATTTGGACTTGTTGGACTTCAAATTGGGAGGCTTATTGGAAATAATCCTTTATTCTTTTCCACTTAATAACTTGATATGTAAGTCAGCTCTGTTGTTATGCTAGAAAAATATAAATAAGTGCTCAAATGGGATGGGGCCAGTACAGAGAATATATCTGAGAAGTCATCTAGTTCAACCCTCTTCATTTTGCAGATAAGGAAATGTAGAAGAAAAAACCCATATTTTTCAGATATATATTTGGAAACTATTGATATTATTGAATTGCTTTGTGGTATTAAGTTTAATTGTGGACTAAATATTCTGTAATATTTTAAATGTCAATCTGGCAAAGTGGTAACTCAGAACCAGGAAAATGTGGGTTCAAATTCCACCTGCTATAGGATGAAAATACACAATAAGATATTGATTTTCCTCAGTCTTTAAGTATCCAACATCTTTTCACAGACAGATGTCAAGGTAAGCTGGTATCAAGGATTCACTGTTTAAATTAAGTTCCAAAAAGCACAAGACTAGCAATTAAATGATGATCCAGTAATCAAATTTCAAAGTCACATCTCTAAGAACACTGGAATGTTTGAGAACAAAGAGAACAAAGAAACTGACATTAGATGAAGGAAAAATGAAAGAAGTAGTGAGAAGAAAAGCAATAAGGGAGAAACTGAGATAATCACTCATAGAATTGGGGGGAGGGGGGGCGGAAGAGTTATTCCAGCACTTCACTATGTATACAAGTCTATGGTACCTATAGTGAAAAGCAAGAAGAAAAATTCTTTCCTAATTGAATATAAATATATATATATATATTATATGTAAATATTATGATACTGGCTGGTTCATGTTATAGAATGTTAAGTCTTAGAAATAACAAGTGCTTAGAATCTTTTTAGTCCTGATCCTAATAATGTACTTAAACAGTGTAGAATAATGCATATGCCCTTAGTGGTTTTCAGCAATGTTTCATATTGTATGTTCTCAGTAAAAGTTATCTCATCTCTGGTCCAATTCACATTACAAAATTTAAACATTAGTATCCACAAATCCAACTTACTAAATCACAAGTGTTTTCTGATAATAATTTAAAGATAGAGATGTCATGGGTAAGCTGGATCATAGATTTAAGATGAAAGGACCATAAAGATCATCAAATCCAGTCTCTCTACCCCATTTTACAGATAAGAACTAGAGGATTTAAATAATTTGCCCATTGTCTCACAGGTAATAAATGGCAGAGTCGTGATTCAAACTCAAGATCTCAAATTGAAATCCAATACTATTCTGTTTCTTTTTTTTATTTTTATAAGACAATGGGGTTAAGTAACTTGCCCAAGCTAAGAAAGTATTAAATGTCTGAGGCTGCATTTGAACTCAGGTCCTCCTGAGTCCAGGACCTGTGCTCTATCCACTGCATCACCTAGGTGTTTCCAATACTATTTTGAAACACTGTCCATGGTGTGACTACTGTTCTCTATCTCCACTGATAATAAGATATTAAAGGATGGGTCTAAAATACAATAAAACTGTGAATTAGAGGTAAGAATTTCTTGAAAGCAACTTTTGTCTTAAAAAAACCTATTCTTTTAGTCTTTAAAAAGAAGAGATTTTGTTCATTATTAAATGGTGTGTCTATATTACTGCCTGAAGGACATCCAGTCCCTTGGATTTTATCTACTGAAGAACAAAAATCAACCATGAATCTTCAAAATTATCTTATAAAATTCTTAGAAATTTTAAGTGACCGAATGTGGTCTGCCAAGTTAAAAATTTTATGATACTGATAAAATTGGATAAAATTTGATGATATTTACAAAACCCTATCCTATCCCATTAAATGATGATGAATTAAAAGTCCCTGGATTCAAGAAGTACAAGGCTAGGTTGATTCTCAAAGTTCTCCTCCTGGTGATTCATCATGATATAAAGGCATGTAGTACAGTGAAAATAGTGCTATATTATGGAATCAGAGGACCTGGGTTCAGATCCTACATGGCACAGTGAAGCATTGGGCTTTACCCTAATCAGGAAGACTTGAGCTCAAATACAACTTCAGATGCTTGCTAGTTATGTGTCCCTGGGAAAGTCACTTCACCTTTGTTTGCCTCAGTTTCCTTGACTGGAAAATGGGAGTAATAAAAGCACCTATTTTGCAGAATTGTGAGGATTATTTCATTATAAAATACTTAGTACAGTGCCTGTCATACAGTAGGTTGTATTATTCACTTCCTTCCCTTCTCCCTCCCTTTTTCCTCGGTTACTTTCAGTAAGTTGGCTAGCCCCTATGGGCTTCAGTCCTGCAAGTGTAAAGTTAAGAGATTGAACTAGGTAACTTCTAACTCCCAACTCTAAATCTATGATCCATGCAGTGATGCCACTATGCTAAAGAAATAATATCTGACAGAACAAATCATTCTGGAAAAACTTTTAATACAGGCTAGACGATAAATTGAGGGATGTCAGCCTAGCTAACTTCAAAGACTCTGGATTGGTCAACAAGTGGCAATTTTTCTTTTTTTTTTTTTTGGCACAGCATTTTTTAAAAGCATTTATTAAGTAATAGAAAGCCTATAATCTACTACATATCTTTGAAGTATTTAAACAGCAAGATTATTATCATGTATAATGTTATATCATGTTAATTTTTAAAATAGAAGCTTAATAAAATGCTTAAATACACTTGACTATTCTTCACAAAGCACAAGGCAATATGTTATTAGAAAAGAGAATATTTTCATTCAACAAAAATTTATTAAGCCAAAAATGCTGGATATAAAGACAAAAATGAATTAGTATCTGACCTCAACATTCTTCCAGTCTACCTTTCTGATTGATTCTATTATATTTATAAACATACAGAACAAGAACATTTTCAAAATGTTGGCAGATACATTCATTCCTAGCAATCAAATAACTTGAATAGTTGAGCTCACTGTACTGCAACAACTTTTTTTTTTTTTGCAAGGCATTGGGGTTATGTGGCTTGCCCAAGGCCACACAGCTAGGTAATTATTAAGTGTCTGAGGCGGATTTGAACCCAGGTCCTCCTGACTCCAGGGCCGGTGCTCTACCCACTGCGCCACCTAGTAGCCCCTTGAGCTCACTGTAATAAGGCATTATTTTATCATACCTTCCTTCATGCCTACCTTTATTATTTCATTTAAACAGTGGATGAAAATTTAAAACACACTGATTAAAAAAAAGATTTCATGAAAAGTGGATCCATCACATAGGTGCACAGTACAAGACTTTCAACCTTGTTGTAACAGAAGATTTAATAATGCTAGAAATTCCATAAGAAGTGAAATATATGGGCAGCTAGGTGGCATAGTGGATAGAGCACCGGCCCTGGAGTCAGGAGGACCTGGGTTCAAATCCGGTCCCAGACACTTAATTACCGAGCTGTGTGGCCTTGGGCAAGCCACTTAACCCCATTTGCCTTGCAAAAAAAAAAAACCTAAAAAAAAAAAGAGTGAAATATTAAAGGGGAATTGGAAGAAAATCATGGCCTAATGTTTGAAGAGTGGTTGACATTAAATGAAAATAAAATTGATGATTTAAGAATAATACACTTGAAATGATGAAGGTTACTTTTCTTCTATATACAACAAACAAACTTGATTAATGGGAGAGTGTATAAAAACTGACAAGGAGATGGAAATGGTCTATTATCTTACAGAAATAAAAGAATGTTTAAATTAGCCTGTATTAAAGTTAGGTTCCAGTGCTTCATTGAAGCATGATCATTACCCTACACATTCTTTAAGGCTAATTCAAGAGAACTCAAATTTGGGCAAGGGAGAAAGTTGGAATAAATCTGGAAAAGTTTTCATATGTATGCTTGTTACAGACTATTTCTGTAACCTCTGAGAACCACTATACCTAATTTGAGAATGGCTCATTACCAGAAGGTTGGTCACAAAGAGATAATTGGGCGGGCCATGGCAGTGAACTGAGACTGTTTAACAATGGGGCAAAGAGTTTACAAAGCAGATTGAACTGATGAAATAAGAAATTCTTGAAATATTGAAATTATTTTGAATGATAAAAGCTCATTGGATAACTAATAAATATAAGAAAGGTGATTTTAGGAAATGAAAATAAACAACTTAATTTCTGGGTCTTAATTCTCTTGGGAAAAGATAACTTCAGTTTTTGGTTGAATAATTTAGCAAGAAAAGGGTTCTCACCCTGCCTCAATATCAGACAATTCTATATCCTTTGCTCTACTTTTTTTTGGGGGGTGGGGAACTTGGAAGAAAAGAAATTATTAGAAGAGAATAAGTCAACATAACATATTTCAGTATATATTAAATCTTTAACTGTTTCTAAGAGGAACAATTTTGGGAAAAGATAACAAGCACAATTTTGGAAATTTTGAATTTAAGATATTAGTGGCTTATGTAAGTACAGATATTCTGTCCTACAAAATTAAGTGTTACAGTGTATAGAGAATAGAATGTAGTCAAAAAGATGACTAAATCCAGTCTCTAATACTACCTGTGTGATGCTAGAGAAGTCACTAAACCTCTGTTTATCTCACTTTCCTCATCTGTAAAATGGGGATAATAATAGCCCCCCACCTCCCAGAAATATTGTGAGGATCAAATAAGATTATATTAATAAAATACTTTGCAAAACTTAAAGCACTACATAAATACTAGTATTATTATTCAGTAGGTTCTTGGAAATGTGAATCTAGATAGTTCATAACCTGGGACTCTTGAACCTATTTAAAATGATACTTTGATAACTGTGTTTCCCTGTAATTATAAAATACTATCTATCATATTTATTTAAAAACACTATTCTGAGAAGAGGCCCATAGACTTTGACTTCCAGATAGGTCTTATGGCACAAAAAGATTAAGAACCCCTGGTCTAGATCCTAGGAGAGATATGGGGGTGAAGCTCAACTAACAGAACCTCAAAGAAGAGGAAGAAAACAAAGAGTCAGAGAAAGGATAAGATAGAGAAGAACATGCAGAGCTTTTGGTGTCTCTTAACCCAAGGGAAAAGAGAGTGCCCCATAAAGAGAAAGGGGGCTCAGATATTAGATTCTATGGATAATAGGGGCGGCTAGGTGGCATAGTAGATAAAGCACTGGCCCTGGAGTCAGGAGTACCTGGGTTCAAATCCGGTCTCAGACACTTAATAATTACCTAGCTGTGTGGCCTTGGGCAAGCCACTTAACCCCAGTTGCCTTGCAAAAACATAAAAAAAAAGATTCTATGGATAATTTAATAACAGTGGGGACCAAAACAAGAAAGAAGTTTGAGTAAAGAGGAAGTCAGATTGCCAGGAATTAAGGAGAAAATGGACTAGTAAAAATATCTTTGAAATATTGACCATTTCCCAATTGTGTCTGATTCTCTGTGACCCCTTTTTGGGGTTTACTTGGCAGAGATATTAGAGTGATTTACCATTTCTTTCTCTATTTCATTTTACAGATGAGAAAACTGAGGCAAATTAAGTGACCTGCCTAGGTCACAAAGTTCTTCAGTGTCTGAGGCCAGATTTGATTCCCAACTACTGATTTATTTGTTTAGCTTATGGCTGGTTCATTCCTTTACTAAAACTGTTCACTAAGCAGGAACTATGTTCACTAAGCAGGACTTCATCAGATACATATGCCAGTGACTCCAATTTATCTATAAGACAGAGAGAGAAGTTAGTCTTTCCAGTTGCTAATGGTAAGGAAGATAAGTTGTTATAAGATAGCAATTTAGGACTCACAAATTTGAGACATACTTTTTTGTAGGCTAAGCTTGGGATTAAATGAATTTAATAAAAAATGTTTATTGAGAGTCTACATGCTAGGAAGATCTACAACCTGAAGTTGACAAGATAAGCAGTAGGGACAACAAAAGATAGTTCTTTAATATTACTTTTTATATTGGACACTTTTAAATGTCCTGTTCTCAATGTAATGTAAGTATTTGTTTTACCATAAATCAAGTCTCATATTTCAGTGATGACACAAAAGCAAGATACATGGAACATATTCTTACCATTTGCCCTGTCTCTGGAACTAAATGACTGAATAACATAAAGAATATCATAAAAATGAAACATAGCTTATGTCTCAAGGAGTAGTATGAATACTGTTTGGAGAAGGTAAGATATATGAAATCATGAAGAAAATAGTATGAGTCATTCTAAGATTAAATATCAAACAGTCATTCAAATAGTTTCATAGGAGTTCATTGATTATTGGAAATCCATGGAAGACTTCATGGAGAAATTGGATCTTGAAGTATAGACAAAGTAGAAGAATAGAGCAAGAGTAAAGAGAGGAAGGCATTTAGTTTGCTTTCCATCATAAAACACCAAAGAGCAGTGAGTTAAGTTTCAGTCCTAATTTCCCCCACACCATAAGAGGAAAGAGAAATAGGATTGGGGTGGGGTGGAGGTGGGGGAGGGAAGGTAGAGAAAGGAGGAAAGTGAAAAGCTCTACCAAATAACTTAGCAACAAAGGGTAAAGTATAATCCAAATATTTAATTTTAAAAATCTAATCAAAAGAGTATAATCTGACTCATTGACACCTGCCAACTGTTAATAACATGTTTGCACACAAAATCCTATTAGCAAGAAAAGCAAAAACTTTCCTTTTGAGAATGTTGATTATTACAGGACAGTGATTACTTTGAAATCTTGTCATTTTAGAGGAAAAGGAGCAATGCTTTCATGAAGCCTGGTCAAGTGTAAGAAGCTTTTTCAAATTCTCATTAGCTACAAAAAAGAGAAAAATATTCATCCAAGTCACTTTTGACCCTTTTCTCAAAAATAAATGAGGTGTTACCAAAAGATTTCTCCAAGAAGAATGCAAACAGTGGACTGAAAATCCCTTGCCCCCAATTCCATTTATTTTTCTCCCTAAAGGAAATACTACTGAGATAGAAGAGAATTCACATTAGGGTTTTATGCATCAGTTCAAACTAAATAGTTTAAATGACTTCTAAGGCTCATTTTAGATGTGATTGTACTTTAAATAAACACACACACACACACACACACACACACACATAATTTCTCTTCTACTTTTTGTGTGTCAATTTCTATTTTAAAGGAATGATATAAAACCTGAAGTCTTAACTGTGAGAAATAGTGATAGAAAATTATATATTAAGGTTAGACTTCCTAACCTTTTTGTACTGATAATCAGGAGATCATTGAACAAGTTCATTTCTGATTATATCTATCTAGGAATCTTATATGATTTTATGATGGTCAGTATGGCTATTGAACTCATTATCCTTCCTCTAAAACCCTCTTCTGTTCCTCACTTTTCTATTACTGTTGAAGGCACTGCCATCTTCCTAGTCTCACCAGATTATAACTTAATTATTATCTCTTCTCTTTCTCTGATTGCTGTTAGATATCCTGCGGAATAGCACCATGTTGGGAAAGTTCCTTGAATCTGTGTCAAAATAGGAAAATTTTTTGAAAAACTGTAGATATTTTAGTTTGGAAAAAAGAAGATTGGGGGATGTGGAGTAAAGGGAGACTGCATATTTTTAAAGGGTGACTGTATAAAAGAGGAAGTAGTCTTGTTATGTGTGGACCTGGAGATAAAATCAGGAACAAAAGATGGAAATTACAAAAATTATAAATTTAAATTTTTTTGTAAATTTTGAGAAAAAATTTGTAAATTTATGCTTTTCCTGAGGCAATCAGGAATAAGTGACTTATCAAGGCCACACAGCTAGAAAATGTCTGAGGCCAGATTTGCTCTCAACTCCTTCTGAGTGTGGGACTGGTGCTCTATCCTAGTTGCTCTGGGAAAATTTCTAAATAGAAATAAATGGAATAGCCTGATTCAAGAGGAAGTGAACTCACCTTCATGAAAAACTTCCAACACATGTGGATGCTGGAACCAGTCAAACATGTTGTAATAGGAATATCTTTTGGGGGATCTAGACAGTTACTGAACTTCCTTCCTACAAATCTAAAATTCTGTGGTTCTTCTCTACATATAGTAATGGAGTTTTTGAAATTCTAAATGTGAGATCTGTAATACACTGCTGGAGGAAGCAGATCCCACATGATTTGGCATTGTTATTGTAAACAAAAGCAGAAAATGTCAAGTTTCTGGAATTGAAGGTTATCTCACCAGGTTCTTCTTGGACAGGAGAATAAAGAATTTGATGGAGAATTCATTCCATGTGGACCCAAGGGAATCCCGAAAATACTATTTCTTAGGACTTAGTCATCTCTCCTTTTATTGCTAGGATATAAAGACACTGTCATGAAGACAGTTGAAGTTGACATACCAACATTTGCTCCTAAGCGCAGAAAAGTAGAGAAAATCTTTATAATAATTCTCCAAATAAAATTTAACATTAACTCAGTGATTTCATTTCTGAAGATGGACTAAACTAAAGAGAGGACAGTCAAAAATATAATGGAAAATGTGATTTGGTATTAAGTAATAAAAGTTAGTAAAAATTATATATTACTTATATAACTCAGATTTCCATATTTACCATATTGAAAAAATAAAAAGCATGAAACATAAAGTAATAAAATTATGCTGCTTATGCTTTTTTAAAGAGTGAAAACAAGCTATACTATGTGAACAAAATTTCACTAAAAATGATATTGACCATATTTTAATATATACAATTTTTCTTAATGCACAGAAAACAACTAGTTACCATCACAGGAGTCATTTCAAAATCAGTTATATATATATATATGCAATCAGATTATCAACTGATTGGAGCAAGGTTGAATTTAATACCAAATTAAAAGCAAAGATAAAGATGCAAAAATATCGGTGTAATTAGAGCTCCAATCCAAACTTTTTGAGCAACCTACTTTGAATTATTTGCTAAATTTCTGTTCTCTAGTCCTATCACTATTCCAAATTTTGAAACCAAACTATCAAACCTTGTATTATTTACTTATCTATATCTTTTCGCCATTTTCTCCTACTTTCTACTCTGTAAGGAAGCATCAGTCAATGAACTTTTAATAAGCATTTTCTGTGTGCTAGGCATTGTTCTTAGCAATGGAGATACAAATACAATGAATGAAATGATCTCTATTCTAGAGGAGCAGACATTTTAATGGGAGGAAACAACAAGGACATTTACAAATTTAGGCAAAAAAAAAAGAGAGTGACAGCTTGTCATGGCATCACCTCCCTGATGTCATGATCTTCTTTGAGAATGAAGGACATTATTAATAAATACAAGTTGGTTTGGGAGAAAGGACATTAGCATGGGTAGGCTTGGGGAAGGCTGCCTGTGAAATGTTGGTTTTGAGCTATGGGTTAAGGAAAAAGAATTGCATGAGGTAGAGATATATTACAGTGCTTGGCTGACTGTCTGCCATCTAGTATGCACTTAAATGGAGAGGTATAGTGGAAAGAGTGGTGTCTCTGCAGTCAGAAAGATCTGAATTCGAATTTGACCTCAGACACTTACCAGATGTGTTGACTATGGGCAAATCATTTAATCTGTTAATCTCAGTTTCAACATCTATGTAATGCATTGGAGAAGGAATGGCAAATCTCTAGTCTCTTTTGCCAAGAAAATCCTAAATGGGGATCACAAATCATCAAATATGACTAATCACCTAAACAGCAATAATAAATGTTTATTGTCTGACCAACTGATTAACATCATAAATACAAAGAATGGCCAGTGCTCAAAAAAAGACAGAAAAGATCTTCTGTGTGAGAAACAGAAAGAAGATCAGTTTGGCTAAAACACAGTGTATGGAAAAATTAGTGTATGGTAGGACAAGAAAGATTGAGACTAATCACAAAGGGCTTTAAACTGCTTTTTTTTCTCCTTCAAAGCATGAAAGACTTCCTTTAAAAGACTACATATTATATTTAAACATGTAACATATCATATTATATAAGATATGGACAGGTAAGATAATTGTATATACATGTAACATGTCATTAAAATGCCATACTATGTCAACATATGAAATGGTATTTATGTATTGTGTATACTATATATGTAATGTATAAATATATTGTGTATTATCTATATAGATTATATATCTTAATAGATGAGCATTTAAAATTTGCTATATTTTTAAAGTTATACATGATAGGGGTGGCTAGGTGGCGTAGTAAATAGAGAACCGGCCCTGGAGTCAGGAGTACCTGAGTTCAAATTGAGCCTCAGACATTTAATAATTACCTAGCTATGTGGCCTTGGGCAAGCCACTTAACCCCATTGCCTTGCAAAAAAAAAAAAAAACTAAAAAAATTATATGTGATATTTTTCTTATTTTATATCTTATATAGAATATATCTTTTAATAGACTATATATAACTTCAGGCTTGCATTTTTAAAAAGTTATACACAATTGTTTTATTTTTATTATTATATAAATGAGTTTTATAAAGTATAGATAATACTTGAATTATTCAGGAGTAACTAATACATTTGCTCCATAAGGTCACGGAATAAATGATTCATTTTAACTCAGTTTAATGAACAGTAAGAATCTACCAGGGTAGTTAGGTGGCACAGTGAATAGAGCACTAAGTGAAATCAGGAAGATTCATCTTGTTAAATTTAAGTTCAGTCTCAGAAAGTTACTAGTTGTGTGACCCTGGGCAAGTCACTTAAACCTGTTTACCTGAATCAGTCAGGTATGACTCAAATCAATGAACCACTATAACATCTGGGATTTCATGAGCAAAGATTTCCTAGAGGTAACTGTTGTGATTTCTTGACTCTATCATATCTGAAGTTCAGACTAATTTGTCAAAAAACAACTTTGCCTTTTAGCCAGGATTTGTTTGTGTCTCTACCAAACAAGAAATACAGAAAATCTCTGTAAACAGCAGTTGTGTTTGTTACTGCAGCAATGTACAAAAGAAATCCTGAAGTGTAGGTGAATGGAAAGCCAACATTGACTGGATTTCATCTGTCTTTTTCTGCTAAAATGAGCACCATATCCATGGCAAATAGTTTTTAGGGGATTTAAGTTATATCTGCATTTCATAAATGTTGTAATCATACTTCAAAGAGGTTGTAGGGCTATATGATACTTCCTCTTTTTTCTTATTTTGTACATGGAAGGAGAGCTTTCTGTATAAGGAAATAGTAATATAGTGGAATGGGTATTTATTAAATGTCTATCATGTGCCAGTCATTATGCAAAACATTTTACAAATAATATCTCATTTGATCCTCATTGCAACCCTAAAGGATAGGTGCTATTATGATCTTCACATTCTGGATAAGAAAATGAGATTAAAGGAGTTGCCCAGGGTCATACAGCTAGAAAATGGCTAAGGCTATATTTGAACTCAGGTCTTTCTGACTCCAGGCCTAACCTTATCTCCACTGTGCCACCTTGTTTCTTAAGTGAAATAGTAAGAACTCTGGAATTGAAGTCACGAAATCTGATTTTGATTCCCACAATTGGCACTATATATCCTTGGGTAAGTCATTTAATATCATTGAGTTCCAATTCCTCATCTATAAAATAAAGATAATAAGACTTTAAAAATCCCACAGGGATTTTATGAAGAATGTGCTTTCTTTGTGAGTAGTAGTTATTAGTATTATCAGCATCATTACCCAAATCTTTATTCCAAAATCTTTATCCATCCCAAAGTTAATAGCCTCATACTATAACTTGACTTTCACACAATAAGAAATTTTTATGGAGTACTCATTTTGTAAAAGGCACAATAGAGTTTCACTTCCTCCCAGATATTCAGACATTTGGCCATCACATATAGTAGTCCTTTTTAGGTCAAAAAAATGGTTTCTGTTACAAAAAATATTCACTTTCCAATTTACTTGAAGTTTTAGTTAAATTTAAGATTTAAATGATTATGTAAAATACTCTCCTTCCCCCATTTCTTCTTCTCTACTTTCCTCCTCCCCCTTTCATGCACACTGGCATGTATACAAACATACAGATCCTAGTGGAAATATGTAAGTTAAACAGAAAATTTAATAAGTATGATTTCAAACTTTCAGCAGGGAGAATTTTCTTGATTGGGTTCCCCAACTGCTAGTGCCTTACATTGTTCATTTTTTTTTTTGTTTAGTTGTTTCAGTCAAATCTGACTCTTTGTGACTCCATTTGGGATTTTCTTGCCATTTTCTTCGTCAGCTCATTTTACAGATGAAGAAACTGAGGCAAATAGGGTTTAGGTGACTTGTCCAGGATCACACAGCTAATAAGTGTCTGAAGTGATGAATCTTCCTTACTATAAGCCAGGGATTCTATCACTTAGCTCCCGATACACACACACACACACACACACACACACACACACACACACACACACAGACGTATTGTATAGCCTCACAATCGACTATGTGTTGTCTCTCCCAGGAGAATGTAAGCTCCATGAAGTCAGAGGTCATTTTTTTTTTTGCTTTCCCTTGAATCCCCAATGCTTAGCATGCTGCCTCTCATGCACAGTGCTCATTGACTGACTTTTAATAACTTTCTCCTTTCTCTATAATTCAGAAAGTTGAATCCTGCATGAGTTAGGTGAAAAGGCATCTATTTGCATGATAGCCTGCTGTTTTGAATAGGAAATTCAGAATCACCAAAATGACAGAAATGTCAGTCTCATGCTGATATTTAAGAAGTAATTGTGGGGCCCTAGTGACTGAGCTGACTGCCATCTATTGTGTTGCAAAATACTGGAAATCTCTTAGAGTCCTGGCTTTTGGAATATTTATTGTGTGCCCTATTTAAAAATCACGAGAGGATACACATAAAACTGTTTCAGCTACTAATTCATTAAATTCTTAGGTACATGTGGTCAAAATCTTTCCCTGCTTTTGTAAGTGATGAGATTTGTGAATGTGTCTTAAAATATTGATGTGATCATTTTTTTTTGTCCTCAACACTATTTTTTATAATTTTTTTCATAAATTTTTATAAATTTCTTCTTGAAAATGTGGTGTTTTTTAGATTTTTCTTTGTTATGATCTTTCATAGCCCAACCCACCATGGAAGATTTGTACCTTTTTTCAGGGATGCTAACAGAATTCCAAAAAGACAGAAGAAAAAAATAAACAATTTCTCAATCCTCTCTTTTCTTTCCTTACTTCTTTTTTTTTTTTTGATTAGGTTTTTTTGCAAGGCAATGGGGTTACATGGTTTGCCCAAGGCCATGCATCTAGTTAATTTTTAAGTGTCTGAGGTCACATTTGAACTCAGGTCCTCCTGACTCCAGGGCCAGTGCACTAGCCACCTAGCCACCCCCTTTCTTTATTTCTTAGTCACATCAGCCTTTGTTCTAAAACTGTTCTAAAACTTTGTTCTAAAACATCTTGTCTTTTTCTCTGGTGTCTTTTCTTGTGGTCAGTTAACATATCAAGTACCAAGAATTCTTTATTTCTTTTTTTTTTACTCTACCTTAGGTAATAAAAGAAACTATTAAATATCAACTTACCTTCAGTTTATTTCTTTATAAAAGGGAATTTGAGAGAAATTAATCCCCTTTAATCCTTATAATAGTTCTGAGAGGTAGGTAGAATGAATATTTTTGTAATACTCATTTTACAAATGAAGAAGCTAAAGCTAGTAGACATTGACATCCCCTGGGTCCAACAACTAGTAAGTAGCACAGTCAGAACTAGCTTCCAAATTCAGTTCCTATGTTCTTTTCAGAGGAAGCTATAACAAACAGTTTAGTTTGTTATGAGTTGAATTAATTTAGTAGGTGTTTAAAAGATGAACAATGAAATTAATTTAATGGTAATGTTAGGATTTGTCTTTCTGCCAGTAGAATTTCTTATTACTTTGTGATTCTGAGACCTTTTCTAATATCATCATAGCACACATTCAGAACAACCCCCATCCATCTGTAAAAAGAACTAGAGAAGGAAATGGCAAACCACTCCAATGTCTTCTCCATGCTCCAAATGGAGTCATGAAGAGTTGTACTGAACATCAGGTTTAGTCCTATACTTACTGTGCCACTTCATTAGAATTATTGTGCAATGTGTATTGGCCAGCAGAAAATAAATTTTTTTCGGTTTTTGCAAAGCTATCGGATTAAATTCCTTGCCCAGGTTCACACAGCTAAGTGAGTATTAAGTGACTGAGGCCACATTTTGAACTCAGGTCCTCCTGACTCTAGGGCCAGTGCTTTGTCTGCTATACCACCTAGCTGTCCCTTAAACTATTCTTAATCCAGTTTTTTAGTTAGGTGTAGTAATTGACAAGAATTTTATAACTATGCTATCAATCTTGTTTTTAAGCAACTGCAAAATTAATATGTTCCCATAAGCCCAAAACATTTAAAGAAATGAGGATAGGCCTACTGGGCATCATCACTAAAAATGAATTTACTAAGTTCAGACTCTCCTCTAGTGCTTCTGGTGGGTATTTGCTAGAGTGAGGGGGGGATGGCATTCTGAGTTTGCTTCAGATACACTCCTGAGTTCTCTTCATTTAGTGATGGTGGGGAAAGAGTCATTTTGAAAGATTCAGTTAGTTAATGGTTGTTGTTGTTCAGTTATTCAGTCACAACCAACCATAGCACAGACTAGATTTGAACCCAGATCTTCATGACTCCAGTCAAGCTCTATCCATTGTGTCACTTAACTGCATCAATTAATGGTAAGTGGAATTAATACATATCGCATGGACTAGTGACATCTTTGACCAGCTCTTAACATCATACTTAAGAATAATTTGCAAGTGATCTTGAAGTCTTGAAGCCTGAGCTGGGAGAATGTAAGATGTATCAGGTTCTAACAAGCTAAATAGATTTCCAAGACTGGCCCCCCATAACAAGATGAATGACTTATGAACAAAGAGTATTCTTTGTGTCGTTGATTTCTTGAAATAGCAAAACATTTCAAACTCTGATAGTGCTTTCATTTAAGATGTGAATATTCAATATTCTAAATGGGAAATCCTAGAGTTTGTCTTCACCCACAGACATTTGAATTTGATGTTCTTGCTGTTTTATAAAACCTTATGTATACTATGGAACTTTAGTCTCTATTAGATTTCTCCTTAAACTTTCATGAGCAACAAATAAATCTAACATAATGCATTAGGTTTGTGTCATGTTATCTTCAAGGAATACCTTATAGCTTTCTTTTTTTCAAGTCACCTCATTGTTCAAGGCACCTCCATCATTTACTCTTTTCATTGAGGTGCATAAAGTCTTGTACTTAATTGGTACCTAAGTAAGGAAAACTCGTGATTTTCCCACATTCAAAAGTAAATACACCTTGGGAGGCAGCTGGGTGTTGCAGTGGATAGAGCACCAACCCAGGAGTCAGAAGAACCTGAGCTCAAATGTGACCTCAGACACTTAATACTTACTTGTGTAAACTTGGGCAAGTCACTTTAACCCCATTGCCTTGCAAAACTCCAAAAAGAAAAAAAAAGTTGAGGGGGTGGAATATATCTTGTAGATCACTGGAAATCACAGGTGATAGTTTTTAAAAGGTCACCTTCTCAAAAAGTTTCAGCCTTCTTGCTAAGCTTCTTGATGCAAAACAGTAGTTTCCAAAAGGGTAGGGGGAACTGAGAAATGACCTCAGGAGCCATGTGATAACCCAGTGGAGAAGATGGAAAATTGGACCTTCTTTCTGCCCTGCCCCAATAGCTAGTTATGGTACTTGTCTCCAGAACAACCACTATCCCCTAAATCCCCCCTTATTTTGATTCCTCTCTACTGGGGAAACTTTGATCCTGTCCCTATTTGAACCTAGCATTTGACCCTTAGAAAGTCATACCAAACAAGGACTTGAATAGTTTCAATGGCAGCTGTGCAATTACAGTTGGCAAAATTCCAAACCTAGCCTTGCCCACATGCTATCCCTCAGTCACTTCACTGTCCTTTAGAGGGTAGACCCTGTACTGCAAGGTAGTGGACAATGAATGAGTAATAGTATTCTCAGTGTGAGCCAAAAATCCTTTTTTTTGAGTATCATTAATATGTAAAATTAAAAGTATATATTTATTTCATCTTTATAGTAACCTTTTAAAATTCCTCTGTTTTGCCCTACAAAGAACATTCATATTTTTAATGCAAGATCTGTATTGCCAGACAACAATTCTCTTAACTGTGTACCATGGAAACTCATGAAATTTTAGACTGAATATTTTCTTTGTGCTTAAGTAGAGCACTGGTATAATAAATCATTTCTACTTTAATAATTGGAAAAATTCCATTTTGTATGTTTTTTAATTCATATTAGTAAAATAGTGTATGTATATAATTTATAAACAAATATATATTTATAGAATGTGTACTCTCAGAAACTTCTTACTAATGGGCATGTGATAAAAAAATGTTTGGAGACAACTGCTCTAGAGCACTAACAGTGAAACTAATTCTTTGATAGTTTCAAGATTAAAAACTGAAAGAAAACTCAGACACTCTTAAATCCAGCATCCTCATTTGAAAGAAATTAAGACCAGAGAGGTACAGGAACTTGCCTCAGGTCACACAGGTAGTAAATGTCAGTACTACAACTTGTCCATGTCCAGTGCTCCTGACCACTTTCCATTCTATCTCTATCAACCTCACAATCCAATAAGGATATTAATGATGACTATGTACCCAAAAAAAAAAAACTAAGCACAAGATAAATTGGAGACCATCTCAGAGGGAAAGTATTTGAAATAAGGGACATCAAGAAGGGGAGATTTTTAGCTGGGACTTAAAGGAAGCCAGGGAAAACAAAAGGCAGGTATGAAGGAAGCATTCCAGGCATAGAGGATGGAATTTCTTATATTCAGAGATAGAACTGATAAATAGAAGCATGTATAAAATAATTTTACAAATACATACTTAATTGTATCTAATAGTGTCCATCTCTAGGGTAGGTTTGAGGGGGGGAGGGTAAAAGAAATCTACATATAAACCTTGTTGCATATTTAAAAGAAATAGTAAGTTATTCATAATAGAATTGCAGTTTCATGTGCAATTATCTTTTTGTTATACTATGTTATAGAAATGATTGTTTTATTCAATAAATTAAAAATAAAATAAATTTCAAAAATAAAGTCAAGAAGATTAGAAATCACTGAAATTATTGAGTAGGAGAAAAGACATGACAAAATCTATGCTTTAAGAGTTTCTTGCAGATAAAAAAAAACCTGAAAAAAAAAGAGTTTCTCTTTGACAGCCGAGAGGAGGATTGATTGGAATACAGAAAGACTTGTAGCAAGAAAGCCTCCCTTACCCTTTAATAAAACCTAATAATAAATAGTTTATTGCTAATAAATATTATATTGATGTTAGGAATATAAAGTTGAGTAGCATAGGAACGAATAGGAGCATATAAGAGTTGCAGATTGTTCATGAACCAGGTAATCAGTCCCTAAATAACTGAGAATTAGCTATAGAGACAATGTGACCCAACTAACGTATAGTAGGAAATTAACAAACTATTATGATGAAGGAGGGGGTAAGGGGAAGAAGAGATGGAAAGAACTCAAAAATTATTTTTAGAATGCAAAAAATGCTTTTAAATATTTAATTGAGAAAGATAAAATAAAATATTCTTTTTTTTTAAAGAAGACATTATGTTGAATCTGTTCTCCTAAGAAAGGATTCTATTACTTTCTGTATCCTTTTTCATTTCCTGAGTAGCCTTGCATAAAAAATGATATTTTAAGATATTTTGGTAGTTCATTTTTTTTAGGTTTTTTGCAAGGCAAATGGGGTTAAGTGGCTTGCCCAAGGCCACACAGCTAGGTAATTATTAAGTGTCTGAGACCAGATTTGAACCCAGGTACTCCTGATTCCAGGGCTGGTGCTTTATCCACTGCGCCACCTAGCCACCCCTTTGTACTTCATTTTAGAGGAGACTAGCATACACTTCAGGAGACTAAAGTTCCCTACACTAGAGGAAGAAGTGTAATCTTTGGGCCAGCTCCCCAAAGAAGAGATGAAAAAACACACCTTGCTCCTTCACAAAGATGGAGGGCAGAGGGATATATAACAATGTATTTACTCTAAAATTTTGTTGCTCTGTTGGTTAGTTTTGCCAATCTGTCCTTTTCATTTCTTTTTTTTTTTCCCATCCTTTGTCATAAAGAATAGCTTTCAAGGACACAGGACAAGTGGGGAAAATGGAGTGTTTTTTTTTTTTAATGAAGGAGATGTAAAAATGAAAAAAAAATCTTAAGGATGGTTGGTTATTTTAAAAAAATGTGTTTTGGACCAATCTGCCTGAAAGGAATAATGAGGATGGAAAAATCCCATATGCACTTAAAATGCATTCATTATTTATGTCTGAATTCTGTTGCAAAAAGTGACCCCTTGAAGTGACACCAGCATTCTTTCTACTTGTCAAGCATCTATTTCATCCAACTCTATCTTTTTCAGCACAGACTAGCTGTATTTAATCCTCTGTCTTACTGACTTTTGAGGATATATAGTGTAGTTTTAAACTTCAATCCTTATTTAGGTTACATTAAGAGCAAGATTTGGTTGGAAGAGAGGGAAGTTTTGAGGACAAACACTGAAAAAAAATGAACTCTAGACCTCTCTACTATAGGATTTGAGTTAATTCTAGCAGAATCCAGATTTAAAGAGAGGACAAAGGAAAAGGAATTTATAGACCCTGCTCTTTGGTGTACTGGAAAGCTTACTGAATTTGGGGTCAAGAAACTGGGTATACATTCTGGTTTGGGGTTTTTTTTTGTTTTGTTTTAGGTTTGGCCACACAGCTAGGTAATTGATTTGAACTCAGGTACTCCTGACTCCAGGGCTGGTGCTCTATCCACTGCGCTATCTAGCCGCCCCCTGGTTTTATTTTTTAAAAGCTATATGAACTCAGACATATCACTTCACCATTATGGGTCTCAATTTCCTTATCTAAAAAAGATGGAGTTGGGTTAATTAATCTCTAAGATCTCTTCCAACTCAAAATCCTTGAAATTTTGAAGATTTTTTTTGAGTTTGAATAAATGACTGACTTTCAGTTTTCATTGTCTGATAAAGTAAATTTTTAGCATATGTGAACTAATGATATCTTGATAATCTCCACAGGTCCTTATTTTTCCCCATTTATCTTTAATTTCATCTCTTTTAACTGACTTCCATCTGAGAAAGTATTCTTAGACTCACAGCACTTATCTGTGATTATAGAACCCTCTGGGTTGCTGAGAATTCCCCTATGGGAGACACTCAGGGTTCTATGGTTCACAGTACAGTTATCCCTTCTACATCACAAGGGTCAGGGGCATGGTAGCCTTATGACTTGGAAAAAATTTTTGGTCCCCTTCTTTGTACTGGAGAGAAAGTCTGATTTTTTTCATTTTCTTCTTCTTATGACAAAGGATGAAAAAAAAGAAATTAAAAGAACAGATTGGTAAAAACTAACCAATAGAATGACAGTTTCAGAGTATGTGCAGTGTTCTATAACTCTCTGCCCTCCACCTCTGTTAAGGGGCAAGGTGTGTTTTTTCCATCTCTTCTTTGGGGAGCTGGCCCAAAGATTACACTTCTTCATCTAGTATAGGGAATTTGAGTTTCCTGTATGCTAGTCTCCTCTAAGATGAACTACCAAAATATCTTACAATATCATTTTTATGTAAGGCTACTCAGGAAATTGAAAGGGGTCCAGAAAGTAATAGAATCCTTTCTTAGGAAAGCAGACTTATAGTATCTTATTGTAAAATCTGATGAATATTTGGTCATAGTTCTCTGTCATCTGTGACTTCCACAAAATTCTCCCCCCAAAATTATCATTTAATTTCTTATGCCAAACTGTCATAGATTGAAAATATTATGGGGAAGTCATGATGTGACAGACATGATGTACATTTGACTTTTTTTGTTCCTAGGTATTGGAAAGTTTCAAAATAATGGACTATAGTCTTTTGCTGGGAATCCATATTTTGGATCATTCTCTAAAAGAAAAAGAAGGAGAGGGTTCACAGAATGTACCTGATGCTAAGCGACCTGGGATACAGAAAGTCCTCTACTCAACAGCAATGGAATCTATTCAAGGTCCAGGGAAATCTGGAGATTCTGTAATCACTGAGAGTACTAATACGTAAGTATTGACATTTTAGCATTAATGCTTGAATATTAAGAGAGTCACAATTTGGGTTGAAGAAACCTCAGTCCATTCCATTTCTAGGGGAAAAAATCCCCTTAAGACTCCCAAAGGAAATCAACCAGCCTTTGTTTTGATACTCTCCAGTGAAGGAACCCACTATCTCCCTGTGCAAGCCTTTCCCTTTTGAAGAGCTCTAATCATAAGGAAATTTTTCTCATATCAAATCTTGAGTTTCTTCTTTATAACTTCTATGCATGGTTCCTAGCAGTGCCCTCTGGGATCAGAGGGAACAAGTTTTATCCATTGGAAACAAGTATTATCCATTTCCCACAAAGCTTCCTTTCACACATTTATAGAATAAAGAAGTATTATGATTACCCCAGCTATCCCTCTTAAATATTTAACTAGGTGGCATAGTAGAGTGCAGTATATACCTAAAGTTAGAAAGACCTCAATTCAAATCTGAACTCAGACTTTTACTAGTTGAATGTCCATGAATAAGTCACTTAGCCACTGCTTGCCTCAGTTTTCTTATCTGTAAAATGGGTATAATAACAGCAGATGTAATCTCTGGCCTCAGCCAGATGTGAGAGTAACTTTGGTATTTCTTTGCATCCATAAAGTTAGTGCTAGCTAACAGAAACAAAGCAGAGGACTCAAATGAGATGCATATAAGTGATCTAAGCATAGGGGGCTCACAATTTTAAAACTAGCCTCATCTGACCTTAATTTTATAGGTTCTAGATTATTTGATTGTTGACCAGATCATAGGCAGGGTTGGCTATTATAGATGAATCTGCCACATTCCAAATTATCTTTTATAGCCTTTGTACTTATTTTTCAATGTGATTCTCTTGAATAAAATCGACTATATTCAAAGCACTAGAAAGATATTGAGCTGATATGTAGATTTGAGTGTTTTTTGTAGAAATGATAATTAAATCCATAGGAATAGATGTGCTATTACTAAGAGAGAGAGTCTAAAGATAGAAGAGAAAGAAAGATGAGAAGTGAGCAGGGGGATTTGTGAGAAAGGGGGTATTGGGGGGAAAGAGTTGAAGTAGCACAGTTAGAAGTAGAAGATAGATGAGGGTTCAGTCTATTTTGCTGAAAAGAAATGTTCAGACAAGTGAAAGAATGAGAAGAGATCATTGCCAAATAGTAGTAAATCTGAAAAACAGGTATGAATTAGGTAGTAACTAGCAGTGTCAAAACCTATAAAGAACTAGAAAAGCATGAAGGATGATATAGTGAGACAAATTCCTCTAACTCTAACATATAGTTCCCAGTCAAGCTTTTATGCTGACCACATCATTTTTGCTGGAATCAGCTTCTGTGGTGACTGAAATACTTTATTCAAAATCAACCATGCAAAAGCCTTAGATTTCAGTACAACTTTTAAAAGGAAGAGGAGGGATACTGTATCATTTTTGTTTCTCTTATCTCTAAAGATTGGCTATGAAATTGTATTGTTCACTTTTACTGAGTAAAGCAATGTGCTCTACCTTGAACCAGATACAAATTTGAATAAGATAGAATTTTTCTCTCTCATGTTCCTTATAATCTGTTAATGGGAAGGAAGTAAAAATGCAGAAACACAAATATAATTTTTTTAAAAAAGTAAAAACACATAAAAGAGCTATGATGTACTATAAGATTTCAAAAATATGATAACCACTTCATGATAGGATAATCAAAAGAAGACTTTGTAGAGAATGAATTATTTCCAATGAGCTTGGAAGAATGAGCAGAATTTGTCTTGATAATGATAGAAAGAAGATGTTTTACATACGGGGGGGATTAAATAAACAAGAGCAAAGGGGCTAAGAAAAGAAGTAGAAGAACATTTATATCCATCATTCAAATGGAGAATAGCATGCAAGAGTGGGAATATCATGAAATGTTGTTGGGGATAGATTATAAAGGACCAAGAATAGAAAAGTAAGAAATTTCAACTTAATTTAGAAATCAATAGGAAGATATTGAAGGCTTTGAACATAAGTGATATGACCTGATCTATGCATTTAGGTAGATTTCTCTGAAAGGGGATTGAATGGATTGGAAGTGGAGAACACAGCAGAATATTGACAATGTTAAATTTGGTTCTCAAATTTATTGTACAAATTAGTTGTAGGTAAGTTATTAATAATGATATTTTAAAAAATATTTTAGCCTGTGATACATAATGAAATATTTTCTACTTGATCCATCAACAGAATGGGAGGCATTCCAGCTAAAAGCCATAAAGGAGAGAAGCTACTTTTATTTATGGGCATTATTGATATTCTGCAATCATATAGGTAAGAAGAGGTGTTTTTTAAAAAAAAAACTTCTGCAATATTTCTAAATTAATCAAAATTCTATTATGAAATATTGTTTCCAATGTTTTTCAATTTTTATATGTTTAGGTTAATGAAGAAATTAGAACATTCTTGGAAAGCACTTGTTTATGATGGGGTAAGTGACTTCTTTATAAATTGTTAAAAATTTGATTACTCTTGTGCTCCCAATTTAGCTCCTCAGAAGCTAGCTGTATGACCTTGGGCAAATCACATAACCATGTTTACCTTGGTTTCCCCATCTGTAAAATGAGCTAATGAATGAAATAACAAACTATTCCAGTATTTTGCCTAGAAAATCCCAAATGGCATCATAAAAAATAGGACACAACTAAAAGACTGAACAACAGCAACAAGTCAAAGATTAGGATAGCTATTACTTAATAAAATAACACTAAACTCTTCTTCAGAGGGAAACCAATCATAGTTGCTGCTCTTCTTTTCTGGAAGGGACAAGAGTCTCTGCAACTTTAACAATACTGAATTAATTACATTTTTACCATGAGTGACATTCCCATTCATTCTCATCTGCCAGTGTTTTTATGCCATGCATTGTATTTCATTTCTCAAATGAACCTCCTATTATGAAAAACCCCTAAAAATCAGATGTTTCTTTTAAGCACAGAAGTATCTATATTGAATATAATTTTGAATTTTAAGGGGGAAATGAGTCATGTAAATTGAGCAGCTAGTTATTTTTTAAAATTCTTTTTTGACAGATTTGGGGTAATCAAGGTTAAGCAACTTGCCTGGTGTGTCACACAGGTAGTAAATGTATGAGGCCAAATTTGTCTTCAGGTTCTCCTGACACCAGAACTCAAATCTCTATCCTCTAAGCCACCCAGCTGCCCCTCTCCCCCCAGCTATTTTTTAAAATTCTTTTTTTTTTAGTTTTTGCAAGGCAGTGGGGTTAAGTGACTTACCCAAGGTCACACAGCTACATAATTATTATGTGTCTGAGACTGGATTTGAGTTCACGTCCTTCTGATTCCAGGGCTGGTGCTGTATCCACTGCACCACCTAGCTGCCCCTCTATTTTAAATTCTTTAACAATTATCAATAGTAAAGAATCTTAGGATAATAATAGACTTATAGAATATGAGAGATGAAAGCAGCCTTGGATGTTGTCTATTCAAATTTTCTTATTTAACATGTGAGAAAACTGAAGGCTAAAGAAATTAGATTCTTCCCCAAGGCCTCACAGCTAACTTAGTGGTAAAGCTGTGATTCAGACTCCCAGAACAGGGCCCTTTCCCTGCTACTTTGTTTCAGTGTGACAAATTATGATCTGATTGTTATGTTTCTACCACAAAAGAGCTAGCCACAGCATAACTGAAAGAGAGGACACTTTAACCATGTCTTATCACACTGGAATGGATAGATGTGAGACAAAGTCAATTTTCATTACATTGAAATGTTTAATCATTGACTAGAGTGACTTATGAACCTATTTTCCCTTATCTCAGATGAGTTGTACAGATGATATAAATCAAATAATGTCATACAAATATGGCAATAGAATTTTTACTAGGTGAATAACATATTTTCCCCAGTTTCAAATCTAATTGTTTTCTAACTAATATTATCTTCCATATATATTGTAGATGATGCTTGTGATATTATGTTTTTGTTTTTAATGTATAAATGAGACCCTCCTCCCCAAAGTACAATATCCACCCTGTTAGTCTTTTCCATTGTAAGTAACAATTAACTTTGTTCTCTATTTAGCAATAGAAAAATCTCTTATACAGGGACATTTATTTTCTCTTTCTATCCTTTGAAAGAATGTATAGGATCTATTTATAAAGAAAATCCAAGAATACTGTAAACTGTTATAGGTAATGTCTAATTTATTGCTTTCCTTGACTTTCCAGACAAAAACACAGGTCATGGAAAACATAGTTATCACAATTTCCTCAAGACTTCCCACATCCCTTGCTTTTATATATTTCTGTGCTTAAATTATCTTTAGAATTGGATTGAATTAGCTCTGAAGTTATTCTATGACATCTGTCTTATCTTTCCAGGATACCGTTTCAGTTCATAGACCAAGTTTTTATGCAGATAGGTTTTTAAAGTTCATGAATTCCAGAGTTTTCAAAAAAATCCAAGGTAAGCATTTTATCATTTTTATTAACATTACCCTAAAAAACCTAGAGACATCTCTAGGGCTTGTGTACAGTTTTTGTTATATATGAATGAAGGAAAAAAGCATTTATTAAGTGCTAACTATATACTAGATCCTAACCTAAGCACTGAGGATGTCACAATTTAAAAAGAGTCTTTGAATTCAAGGACTTTACTACACATAAAGGACAGAGGTGACCTGAGAAGGGAATTTTGTTCTGGAAAGAGGGGAAAGGAAGCTACACAATCAGCAGCCCATGATAAATAGAATGACTGGGGTGGCTGACTAGATAGGTTGTGAAAGATGGGGCATGGTCTGGTGTCTAGGGCCAGTCAGTCTATAATTAGTGGGTCATTAAAATTTCTACATCATACTCAGAATCTTCTTAGGGAGAAGCAGGCCTAGCTTCAAAGAGAATAATTTATCACATTTAAAAGTACTTCCTAGTTTACAAAGAGCTGTCTTCATGGCAGTCTTGTGAGATAGGTAATGCCAAATACTGTTGTCACAGTTTTCAAATAAGGAAAAAGAAGTTAAGTGACTTAAGATCACTTAGCTAGATAAAAGTAAGGCCTGCTTCTTCATATTTCAGTATTAATTTATTCTCTCACCTCATTACTAATATTTATAATAATGATTTTTACCTAAGCCATTTGTCCTTCATCCTCTTGGCATCCCTTTTCCTTGCCTTACTCTTCACTGTAACCAGCAGAACAAGCTCACAGTTTTTAACTTGTTCTCCCACCTACCCACTAATTGGTCCCTCTGTCTTTATAGCTTTCAATTGACATCATTTATTTTTCTGCAGCTACTCCTTTATAGTCTCACTTTTTGAGGAAGCTGATATCCCAGCTAGTAACTATATTCTGAAATCTTGAAAGTGCTAGGTTGGGAAGATTAGAATTTGAATATTTGCACACATTAGCAGAAAGGTATTTTTAAGTATATGATGATCAGGAAAGGACTCTATAATAAATCAGGTCAGAAATTTTTGTTTATTCTTTATAAATGAGACTGAGAAAGACTGAGACAAGCATAAGGACAATGTTAGAGAACTGATCTGAAATTCCATTGGTACAGAGATCTCTCAGGTGAGGAATTTCCTTTCCCAGTCCTGGTAAGATAAATATCTTCTCTGTAGGGGTGGCTAGGTGGCACAGTGGATAAAGCACCAGCCCTGGAGTCAGGAGTACCTGGGTTCAAATCCAGTCTCAGACACTTAATAATTACCTAGCTGTGTGGTCTTGAGCAAGCCACTTAACCCCATTTGCCTTGCAAAAAAACCTAAAAAAACAAAACAAAAAAAATCTTCTCTGTAATAATAGCCGTAGAGAGTTTCCTCTAAAGAAAGAAAGAATAAGCAATTCTATGTGTTAGACATAAGACTTCTGCTTTATTCATTCAAAATGCCTCTCAAAGACAAGCATAGATTATTAAAATCTACTCATATATTAGAATCAATTTTAGGGGCGGCTAGATGGCACAGTGGATAAAGCACGGGCCCTGGAGTCAGGAGTACCTGGGTTCAAATCCGGTCTCAGACACTTAATAATTACCTAGCCGTGTGGCCTTGGGCAAGCCACTTCACCCCATTGCCTTGCAAAAACCTAAAAATAAATAAATAAATAAATAATGAATTCTTTCAAAATACCCTTTACTAGTTGCAATTCTTCCCCTCCCCAACAAAGAAAAAATACAAAGTTCCAATTTTACCACCTTTTGTTTTCCATGCTGTTCTAGTAAGCAAAGAAATGATCCCCAAAATCAGATAATCAAAGATATCATAGTCTCTGCCTTCTAGCAGCTTGTATTCTAATGAGAAAAAAAACGATACATATGTATATCTAGATTCATGAAGGAGACAAAATGATTACAAAGTAATTTGGTGGCGAGATCACCAAGCATAAAGCTGGAAAGGAAGTCTGGGAAGAACTTTGTCTTGAAGAAAAGGGATTCAAAGAAGTAGATATAAGGAGAGAGCATTAAAGGTATGGAAGATAGGTAAGGAGTACAAAAGCATGGAAATAAGTAGAACATTTATATACAGAACACTGGATAGGCAGATGGACAACAAGCATTTATCAAAAACTTTTTATGTGCCAAGCACTGGATTAAGCATTGGGAATACAGATACAAGCAAAAAGACAGTTCTTACCCTCATTAGGCTTATATTCTACTAGAAGAAAATGGAAGTGGCAGGGGAGGGGATGGGAAACATTCATATCCATATAAGGACATGACATTAAAGTTCAGAAAGTCAGAAGTAGTGTCAGAAGGAGAATGAGGGTTAATCAGCCTAGAACCCTTCTTAAAATGGAGGTCCCAGGGAAAAATATCAATCAATAGAAGAAGGAGGCTAGCATGGAGGGGAGATTTTCTAGAGTGAGGAGCCCCAGGTATTGGGAGAAGTTTAGGCAGAAAGTCAGAAGCACAGCCAGGAGATGACTGTAAGGCATATATGAAATCTAAAATCTAAAAATAAATAGCCTCAAAAATGACAGGCTATAACAATAGTATTAATGCCTTGGGCAAGTCACAGTTTCTTTAAACCTCAGCTTTCCTTATCTGTTAAGTAAGAACAGTAATATTTGTAAATGATGCCTAACCTTAAAACCATATGTCACCCAAGTAAGCAAACTCATATAAATGATAAAGTAAATCCCTACCTGGTAGCTTGGAAGTAGTGTTCAAATATAAAAATGAACAAATATAAACCAAAAGCCAGACTTACTGATATCAGTAAGTCCAAAATCCCATAGCAATGAAATAAGCAAGGAAACCAAGTATACAAGTAGTCAAATCAGGAGATTAATTCTAAATCAGAGACCAAAAAAATTGATCATTTGCCTAGTTCAGCCTGTATCCCTAAAATTCTTATATTTTGAGGAGGCTAGACATAGAATCAGGAAGATTTGAGTTGAAATCCATCCTATGACATTTAACTAGCTATATGACTCAAAGCAAGTTACTTAACTACTATTTACCTTAATTTGCTCATCTGTAAAACGGTGTCAATACTTAATTCCCAGGGTTGTAGTAAGGACACCACATGAGAAATGAGAAAATATCTGTACAGTGCTTTGCAAATTTAAAGCAATATATAAAAACTATTTTATTGTCATTACAATTGTTATTATTTGCATTCAGGATGCCCTTCCCTAAACAATAGCAATGATAGTCAAAAGCAACCATGATTCCTAATTCAACTATACCAATAAAGATAAACATAGTATATAAACATAAATATAAAACATCTTAGTTGAATTATTTTTTGAAGAAGACAAATTGAAAGATAAGCCCTGTTAACTTAAAATTTACTTTTATGAATACATGAGGAAAGGAAAAGTTGCTCAGTTGATCACAGTGTAGTCTGTCCTTAGTGTGTATACATCTTGGTGTTTTTCATTAGGATTTTAGATTTTGACTACTTAAAAGATTTGAAAGCTTTTTTCCCACCTTTAAGCTAGAAAACTGCTCACCTTTTCTGTCTCCCTTGTATACCTTACTCCCCCCATTTGAGCTCTTGCAAATTGACTTTTTAAAGAGATCCTGTGGACAACATAATCTAAGTTATGAGTCACATGACTAAATACAGTTGTCCTAAATACAATGTCCTGATGTGACTGTCAGGGTCTTCTTTATAAAAAACTCCACAAAAGAGTAATGTAGACATAGCTTAAAGAAACTTCAACCTATCTTCTTTACTCCTCTCCTCTAGGGAATTATCTAAAAATGTTAAGTACTATACAGAATCATGTCAAAATGAAGAGTGACTGTATAATGGAGTGTGTCCAGGAACCAGCTTGAACTCAAAAGTAATTTCCACAGCAGTTTTTGCTAGTGAATTCACAGAATTTGATGAAGTTCACTGGATGGCATTTTTAGTACTTTTGTGTGTCAGTTTATTTCTCCAATTTTTGAAGATCTGCAGGAGATAAAGATCAGAACTGATTTATATTTCTCACAAAATTGACCCAGCATAGGCCAAGGAGAGTCTATTTCTGTGGGAAGTCACTGAAGGAGATCAGGAACTTGGAGTAACTTGGCTTAAGTTGAATAATATTACTGTCAAATTGGGTACTGACATGTTCTGAAAATTCCTGAGCCCAAGTTAATATGACCAAGGTCATGAGAACTTGACATTCTTCACCATCTGAACTTACCAATCCATTATACAAACATTTATGGCAACAACAGTCAACAGTGCTCTACCCAAAAAAAGCAATTCTTTTAAGTTATGTAGAAATAAAATGTCAATCAAATCTGGAGATGATGAAATTTTATTCCCTTTGACCCAATGATCCCTCTAACTGAACATAAACTTTAAGGAGGTTAGAGGCAGAAATAAAGCCCCAATATATACCGTTATATTTGGATTATCATCTTTTATAGTATGACAAAACTGTAAGCAGAGCCATTATTTAGAGAATGGCTATGCAAATTTTGGTCTTTGAATAAAACAATATTATTGTGCCTTAAATGAAATGCTGACTATGAAGATTACATAGAAACACAGGAAAACTTGTATGAATGGATACAGAACAAAGTTGATAGAATCAAGAGTAGACATATGACTACAATATATCATAATTCAAAAAAACCCATTCACCAAAAGGCAGGCAAGTTCAGGATAATTAAAATGATGAATTATGACTCCCAAAATGAAAGATTTACATCCTTCCTCAAATGAACCTTTTGTTAAAGTCACTTAATGGTCCTAGGACAACAGTTTCCCTCATCAATAAATGTGAGGGAGGTTTAATCAGTCAGTTTTACTTGACAGTTTTTCTTTGCTACAAGCTAAGTAAGGAGAAAGAATCTATTGGGAAATGAATATAGTATATAAAAAAACAAAAAAATGATTATTTTTTTTAGAAATACAGAGCAGTTGGGTATGCTAATGGCTTTGATGTGATCCTAAACTTCAACTTACTTTTCCAACCATGTTACAAATTACCCCTCTTCTTACATTCTATGATTAAGCTATTCTGACCTCCTTATCATTCTTCATATACACAACACCTCCCTGTATTTATCCTGGCTATCTCCTATGCCTAGAATTTATTCCCTACCTCTTAAAATTCTTAGTTTCCTTTGAGAATCAACTCAAGTACTACTTTCCACATGAGGCCTTTGTTGTTCCCTTCAATTGTTAGTATGTTCCTCTCAAATATTACCCTGTATCTATTTCATATATTCCTATAAATGCAGTGGTGAGGTTCAGTCGGTTTTCTCCAGTTCCACAAAACTGATATCTAATTTTATGTTCAGTCTGGCAAACCAGTTATTAAAATGGCACATGTAATTAAAGTTCTCTCTAAGGTGAGCACCTGGGCAACCATCCAATGTGGAAATCATAAATTTATATTCCTTATTCTTTTTTAACGTTCATCTGCACAATAGCATTTTTTAAGTGCCCATAGTAATGTTCATTCTGTCCATAAGTGAAAAAAATTGATGGAGTTGTGCTTATAATATTTATTCATTTCTTAAAACTTATTATACTTTTGATTTAATACTGTATTTTAATTCCCTTGTTTTTGTTACTTCAGTAAATAAACATATAACATTAAGAGAAAAAGTGCCAAATAACCAGGAGGTGACTAGCTGTCATTTGTCTGAAATTGAAACACAATGAAACGATAGTAATACAGATTTCAAGGGTTATCTTATTGCCCATTTTAGAAGTCATGGAAGTAGAAGGAAAAAGAGTTAGAATAAGTAGATGAGTTTTGGTTCAGCTTTGGTTCAACATTGACTGCTGTGGTCATATGACTTCTTTTCCTCCATAAGGATATGTTTGATAACTGTGAGCAATATAACATAATCTAGTTTTGTGCGCC
Organism: Macrotis lagotis; assembly: GCF_037893015.1. Taxonomy (NCBI): domain Eukaryota; kingdom Metazoa; phylum Chordata; class Mammalia; order Peramelemorphia; family Peramelidae; genus Macrotis; species Macrotis lagotis. The sequence continues at coordinate 109,861,551 of NC_133666.1, read as the reverse complement.
TCGTTATTCTTATTTGAGTATTATGTTGCAATGAATATTAAACTGCCTTTAGGCATATCTTTCTGTATACTTAAAACAATCATCAGGGTAGAAAACCAGTTGTTAATTTACTTTAATTCCACCACTGTATAAATGTATCTGCTTGTCTATGAAAGCTCCTTCAGAGAAGAATGGTCTAGCTTTTGTTTTGTATGCCCATCATCTGACACAATACCTGACTCAAAGTATGTAACTGATAAGTGTTTGTTGATTGATGGATCAGTTGATTAAATGTGCATTTCATAAAATCACTTCCTCTTTTCACACCTTACAGAATTAGAGCTGAAAAAAACCCATAAAAACCAACTGTTTCAACTCCTCATTTTACAGAGTAGAAAGCTGAGGCCTGTTTAACTACCTTATCCAAAATTATTCATAAATAAATGATATAATCAGGATTTGAACCCAAGCCCTCTAATCCCAAAGTCAAAAATTTTTCCTCTATTCCTCTATTGCTCTATTCATCACTGTAATATATAAAATAAATATCTTGATTTGATACTCCTCAGAGATGATTAAAATGTTAAACTACAAAATAATAATAGTACTCTGTTTCCTTTTTCTCTTCAAGCTTTGAAGTCCTCACCTTCTAAAAGAAGGTGTAATTCCATTGCTGCCTTAAAGGCCACATCACAGGAAATTGTATCTTCTATGAGCCAGGAATGGAAGGATGAAAAGCGTGATTTGCTTACCGAAGGGCAGAGCTACAGCAGCCTTGATGAAGAAGGTAATATAGACTAACTTCAAATCTAGTTGCCATTGGAAGCATGTTCATTCATACCTGTATGGATTTTTAGTGTTAGAATTTGTGGTTGTTTAGTCTTCATAGATTACACCTCATGACATTAATCTTTGACACAAATTAAATTGTAAACTTGAGGCAAAAATCTACATTTCTGCAAATTCTAGTCCACTGGGCTAGGCCTATCAAACTAAATTGCCTCTCTTTCTGTCCACTTTCTTTCCCTCTCCCTTCTAATCTACCCTTTCCAAAAATTCATACCAGATACCTATATTGTACTACTGATATTCTGATTGTCTCAATATGTATTTCTTGGAAGAATATCTTTGGAAGTCTACTAAATACTCAAACACTTAAACTTTTAAAAAATTTTCTAGTTTTTAATGAACTTGAAAAAATTAATATAAAGAACAGAAAAATAAATACAAAAAATTAATACAAAGAAAAAAGAATTGTATATGAAAACATGAATCTTTATCATAGTTTGTTTTGAAGACTATATTAATTAAATACATATATAAATATAATACATGATCAAGTAAATTTAATAATCAATTTTTCCCGTTTCTGCCCCCTTGTGAACTTCCCTTTACTTTCTTCTATGCATTTTAAAATATTTCATAGACATTTCATGCTTTTCTTCTTTTTTTCTTAGTCTATTCTTAAATGTGTTCTCCCCAAGATTTTTTCACATGAGATCTCTACCTAATGGAGACCTTCCTCTAGCTGAAAATTGTTAACTTTTTTATGTCATGGACCCCTTTTTCAGTCTGATAAAACCAATGGAGTACTTTCCTTTCAGAATAATGTTTTTTAAAGCATAAAATAAAATATATAAGGTTATAAAGGAATTCAATTTTATCATCATACAATTAGTAAAACTTAAAAAAAAGACATTTTGGCCCCAATTTAAGAACCTCTCCTTTGGGTCACACTTTACATTTTATGAGTTGCCAGGGTAAAATCCCAGTCAAATTGTCCATCTACTTTCCATCATTCTTAATATATCAACATAGCTTACACTTATAGAGTGCTTAATATTTAATATTTATATTTATATTTACTATTTACATACATTATCTCATTTGGCCTTCACTAAGGCCTGTGAGGTACTACTCTTAGCATGTGCATTATTATTTATCATTCATAAGAGGGACCTAATCTTTTTGGTGTTTGCTCTCTCTCTCTCTCTCTCTCTGGCGCACACACGCGCACTCTCTTGCATTATCTATGAAATGGACTAATAAATTTTCGGTTTGTTCTTATGAACAGTCCCTGTTTTACAAATGGAAAGTAAGACTCAGAAAGCTTAAGTGACTTCTCATGTTTAACACAATAATAGTAAGAAGTGGAATTTAAACCCACTTTGATGCATTTCTTGATACATGAAAATTAGGCACATTAGTACTAGTATTTATTTTAGAAGAAATGTATAAAAGGGATTTAAAGGAGGCCACACTGCCTTCTGAAAGAGTGAAAATGGGTGGTAAATGGAGACTGGTTAGTGTGATCTTCCTTTCCTTTTGGTTAAATAGAACCTGCAAGACTCATTCTCCAACTACTTTAATTGTAAGAGAGAAATAGGCACATTTTCCTGGTTTGTGAACCATTAGTTTCTCCTAAAAAGGTATTTATTATTCATTTATCAAAATCATTCCAAGTACACAGTAATCTCAGAATAATTTAAGATAAATATCACATAAAGTGATGGGAAACTCATGGTGTGTAATGAGCAGGCAAAAACATAACATGATAAATTTCAAAGAAGAATAAGAATAAAAGATGACATGAGGGGAATGTTTAAAAGAAAAAGAAGAGGGTGGAGCCAAGATGGCAGCATGAAGGCAGCATTTCCCAGGAATTCCTTCCCCCCCCAAAAAAACTCCAAAAACCATGAAATGATGACTCTAGCCAAAATTTAGAGAGACAGAACCCACAGAAAGACTGAGTGATACATTTTTCCAGTCCAAGATAACTTAGAAGTTCCCTGGGAAAGGTGTGTTTCATCAGGACCCGAGTTGGAAAAAACCCCAGACGCAGTACAGCCCCAAAACAGCTTGAAGGGACAGGGAGATAATTCTGCTACACCAGAATGAGTGTAGAATGAGGGAGCACCAGCAGCAGAACCTGCAGCAAAAATCTAGAGAAAGCAACCTGTATTTCCAGAGCACAGTCCACAGACAGTAAGGGGGTCAGGGGAGACTGCAGAAATTTCTCTGCTCTCCCTTGGGGTAGGACTCTGCTGTTTGCACACACTCAGATCCAGCTTGCAGTTTGGCCTTCCATACTAAGATAGCCCAGCAGGACCCCTCCAGGGCAGAGGGAAATTCTGTAGTCACCTACATATCAAAGCACAGGCAAGAGAGCATAAGACCTCAGAGGAATAAAGGTGCCAAGGAGATGTCACCAAAAAAACCCCAAAGCCTTGAAAGTGCTATAAATTAGTCTTGGGCTGAGGAAATGAGTAAACAACAGAAAAAGACGAATCTAATCATAGAGAATTACTCTAGTCCCATGGAAGATCAAAACATATACTCAGATGATGACAAAATCGAAGCTTCTGTATGCAAAACCTCCAAGAGAAATAGAAAATGGGCTCAGACTATAGATGAGCTAAAAAAAAGACTTTGAAGAGCAATTAAGGAAGGTGGAGGAAAAATTGGGAGGAGAAATGAGCAATGCAGAAAAATCATGAAAAACCAAATCAACAGCTTGGTGAAAGAAATGCAAAAAAAATATTGAAGAAAATAGTATGTTAACCAGTTTAAGCCCAATCAAAAAAACAAAACAAAAGACAAATGAGAAGAATGCCTTAAAAAGCAGAATTGGCCAATTGGAAAAGGAGATAAAAAAAGTTCTCTGAAGAAAATAACTCCTTTAAATGCAGATTGGAACTAAAGGAAGCTGATGATTTTGTGAGAACACAGGATGAAATAAAACTCTGCCAAAACTCCAAAATTAGAAGAAAATGTGAAATATCTGATTGGAAAAACAACCGACCTTGAAAACAGATCCAGAAGAAATAATTTAAAAATTATTGTGCTATCTGAAAGCATGACTAGGAAAAGAGCTTAGACTTCATTTTTCAAGGATAATATAGCACAATTGCCCTGAGATCCTAGAAGCAGAAGGTAAAATAGAAATTGATAGAATTCACTGGTCACCTCCTGAAAGAAATCCCAAAAGAAAAACTTCCAAGAATGTTATTACCAAATTCCAAAACTCCCAAGTCAAAGAGAAAATTCTAAAAGCTGCCAAAAAACAAACAATTCAACTACCATGGCTCCATAGTCAGGATTACACAGGATCCGGCAGCATCTACATTAAGGACTCATAGAGATTGGAATATGATATTCTGGAAGGCAAAAGATCTTGGTTTACAACCAAGAATCAACTACCCATCAAAACTGAACATCCTTTTTCAGGGGAAAAGATGGACTTTCAGTGAAACAGGGGACTTTCAAACTTTCCTATTGGAACAACCAGAGCTGAACAGAAAGTTTGATCTCCAAGTACAGGACTCTGGTGAACCATAGAGGGAGTAGAAGAGAGGGACTAACTATGAGGAACTTAATGATATTGAACTGTTTGTATTCCTTTATGGGAAGAAGATATTGATAACTCATATGAACTTCCTCATTTTTATAAGAGCTTGTTAGAAGCATCAAGAATATAATGGTATAATATAGTAAAAAGATGGAGTCAATGGGTGATAAAGGGAAGTACTGGGAGGAAGAGAAAGGATAGGAAGAAGGAGCTAAGAAATTTCACATAAGAGTCAAGAAAAAGCTTTTTCAATGGAGTGGAATGGGGGAAGACAAGGGGGAATGAGTGAGCCTTCATTCTCATCAGAAATGACTCAGAGAGAAAATAACATACACACTTAATAGGGCATAGAAATCTATCTTACCCTAGAGAAAAATGAGAAGAGAGGGATGTGATAAGGATGAATGGAGGGAGGAAAGGGGGGAATAGGTGATAGAAGAGAGGGAAGTTTGAGGATGAGGGTACTCAGATACAACACGCTTTTGGACAGGGCCAGGATGAAAGGAGAGAGAGAATAGAATAAATGATAGTGGGGAGGAATAGAATGGAGGTACAGCTAGTAATAGCAACTGTGGGGAAATATTGAAGCAACTTCTCTGGTGGACTTATGATAAAGCAAGCAAATCACCCCAGAGACAGAACCTTTGGAATATGAACACAGACTGAAGCACATTTTTTTTTCTCTCTCTCTCACTATTCTCATCTTCTTGGAGGGGGTGGGGTTATGTTTACCCTTATAACAAAATTATTGTAATAATAGTAATAATAAATTAAAGTTCACTTGCAAAAAAAGAAGAAAAAGGTAGTGTACTCATGTGAAAAAGGTAAGAGATTACAGTCGTATAGTCAGTCTACTCTAATGGCATTCTTTTGATGTTAGGAGAAGCAAAAATGAACTCTGAAAGTTGAGTGGACCCCTTGTGTCAAATTTCTAGCACTTGGACTAGAGTCATATAGAAGAGGCAGGCCCAGTTGGATTGTGATTGATGTTTCTTAAAGAAGCAGCCAACTCATCCACATGAAATTGCAGGTTCATTTGAGTACTGAGTTGAGTCTTATTATTAGGATTTTATCACAAGAATATTGTTGGATAATAATAATAAAATATCCAAAACTACAGACTTTGGTTGCAATTAGCAGGCAGCCTGTTGAACTCTTTTAATGTTAATTTCTATTCCCTTATTATTTAATCTATTTTCATGAAGCTCTTTATATTTCCGTAGAAGTACAAAATTGAAGTTAACTTATAATTTAATTTGCTGTCACACATGTCCACCCTATGTTTTTGACACATTTAAATTACTATCAAATCTAAAGTAATATTGTATTACTGTTGTTGCTATTTACGCCTTACACAGCACTGGGATCCAGGCACCGACCAGACCTTGTGCCAAGCACTCCATCTTTGTTTGAAGCAGCTTCCTTAGCAACAACAATTTCTTCTTCTTCTCTGTATGTCAATGAGCAATACCCACATGATGGAACTACACTTTATTCAAACAGGTAACAATTACCTTTTAAGTAACAATTACCTAGTTACCAATCAAACAGTGTTACCACGGTGATATCATGCATAGTACAATGTTTCTGCCCGATGGTTTGTTTGATAAAAATGACATTTTATTCCAATTGCCCCTGCTTGGAAGTAAAAATTGCAAAGATTGTCATACTCTGTTGTCATGGATCTGAAAAATTCATCAGTAGGAACAAGACACACGTTTCTCTTTTATAATAGCTCTATTTGAAGATTAGCAATGTGACTGTGTGAAGGGAGCCAAGTCTTTGATCTGTAATTTTCTGCAAACAGATTTTTTTTCCCAAGTAAGTGATTCATTAATATTACATGGCCCATTGCTAAGGTATCTTAGCATTTATTTCATATCAATGAGCTTAGAGATTTTCATAAACATTTAATCTAGTTTTCATATTTTGTATGACTTGCTAGATTTGTCTTTAAAAGATACCTATGTTGATTTTTTTGTTTTCAAATAACATATTAATATGTGGTATCTTTGTAGAGAACCTTGAGATGAGAGGCCATAGAGATATGACTATTATATTTTTTGACACAAAGAAGGAAGAGTGATGCATGTTTGAATGGAAAGTACCTTATTGGAGGAGAACATTTTGAGATTTCATTTTGCTCTGCTGAGCTATTTAGGGGTTTTGTTTTTGGTTTTGTATTGAACAAACATAAATAAAATAGGTTCTCATATACTCTATTCCAAAAACTTGATGATATCACAATTGGAGAATATTGCTCTAATTGCTTAACTTTTTCAGAAATGCAAGAGGTATTTGATTAGGTTAGTCTCTTAAGATTAGAGACATTTGAAATGATATGCATGGTTTTTTAGTTGTTCTCCAATTCTCCTAATTTAGTAGGCAAAATTAAAGAAGCAGCTAGGAGGAATTCTGGGCCAGAAATCAGGAATAACCAATTTCAGATTCAACCTCAGAAAATTACTAGTTATATGACCTTGATTAAGTCACTTAACCTCTATTTGCTTCAAACTGCCCAACTGTAAAAAGAGACTAACATCAGCACTTACCTCCCAAGGTTGTTGCTAGATCAAGTGAGATAATATTTGTAAAGCACTTAAAATAGCTGATATAAAGTATGCAAAAAGTTTCTATAAAATGTTTAATTTTTTTTTGCTAAATTGCTAAATAGGAGTTTCCTTAAATAGTACATTCTGAATATACAGAAATTTATATATATATATATATATATATATATGTGTGTGTGTGTGTATGTATATATATACACACACATATATATATATACAGAAATTTTTGCAAATCAAAAAATGGTGAGTCTGATGTCAGTAAAATCACAAGTCCAGGTCCTATCCATTGAATGGTACTTTTCAAGTTAGAAGTGAATATATTTCTGAGGATTAAGAGAAGGTAAGTTTAAGGGCTTTATTTTTGTTGTTTATTGTTTAATTTATTCCAACTCTTCCTGACCCCATTTATTTTTTCTTGACAAAGATATCGCAGTGGTTTTTCATTTCCTTCTACCATCCATTTAACAGATGGGGAAACTTAGATAAATAGGGCTATTTGACTTGTCCATGGTCTCATAGCTAAGTGTCTGAGATCAGATTTGAACTCAGGAAGATGAGTCTTCCTGACTTAGGGTCTAATATTCAATCCACTATTCCATCTAGCCACCTGCAGTGTTGCACTGGTGCCTCCCAAATTATCAGAAGTAAAGGTTGGTCAACCCTTTTTTTTGAACCCACTCAATGTACCTTATCATCTACTAGGTGGCCAGTTATTATTTCAACACTGGGTTTGCTCTCCCCAAGTGCTGTCTCTGACAGTCAATCAATAAACTTTTATTAAGAGATTACTGTAGGCCAGCTCTGTACTAAGCCCTGAGGATATGAAGAAAGGTAAAAAAAAACATCTCTTAAGGAGCTCATGATCTAATGTTAGCTAGTGCCCTTATGTTGCTTCATAAACATTCAGGACTTTGTTTACACCATGTTCTCCTTTCATGGCAATTCATTATCCTATGAAGGCTGAATTCTCTGTGTTTTCCAAGATGACAGTTACTTAACTATTCTGGTCTCATCTGTAAGAGGCAGTATTTATAGTAAATTACATGTAAGATCTAAAGTCTTTTATTATTCTAAAAATCTTGCTATATAGAAAATCATATCTGGATATGGGCTAAATTCTATGGAAGTGAAATCCTTAGAACTTTAGATCTTTAGTAATGATAGATTCTTCTCAGCCTCCTCAAAGACAGGAATTCTGCCTTCATCTTTGTAACTTCTCTCCCCACCATAAACATTTATGCACTAACTTGAACATGGCAATAAACAAAAAATCTATTGCATTGAATTAAATCAAATATCGATTTAAATAATTGAGTTTTTGGTCAAGATGTGTGAGTCTTTTGTTACTTAGGAATTTCTACAGTAATGGTATTTGCTGCAATGTAATGATATTTATCCTGTAGCTATTGATTTTGTTGAACTACCTACCATTAAATGATTTTAAACCTGTTCCAGGCTGAATATTGACACCATTATTTTAAAATGTCACATTGCTAAAAATTTCCTTATTTAAATTTCAAAATTTTCTTGTTTAAAAATAGATGTTTCTAATTTATTAATGGTGCTTGTTTTTCATTAATGTTCCACTCTGCTTGAACTTATAATTTGGTTCTTCTACAAAGTATAATTGCAGTTGAATTTCCCATACCATAAAATCATTAAAGTAAAAAAGTGGCAAAGGAAAAAAGTAATGGAATTGGGGTAAGGAGGAAGGTTGGGGGAAGGATATGACATGATTTCTGCTCTGTAGGAGCTTTATATTGATCTGGGAAACTGAATCCTAGTTGTAAAACAATTAGAAATTATCTTCTATTGTTCTCTATTCAAGTACAGAATTTATGGATACAGATTATAAAAGACCACCTGAATTTGGAGATTTATGTGATGTCCCTGATCTTTATCTTTATTCCTTTAGTTAACTTGGAGAAAGGAGAGAAAAGCAAGTGAATAATAACTGGAGGGTTCCATGCAAATACTTCCAACACCTAGTCATGGCTCAGGTTATTGTCAAAGAATTATCAATAAAACTGGAAAAAATAGAAAGGAATATCAGTATTTTCATTATTGTCATTTTTGTCATCTGAGCCCTACAGGATTATGCATTCATTTAAGAAACAAAAACTTTCAGGCATTATCTTTTTAAGATTCTGAGTTCTAGAAGCTAATCTTAATGACACTTTGAAATCAAAAGGGGTTAGCTGCAGATTTTGTCATTCATATAAGAGATGTTTCTGCCTTTTATTTGTTATGAGTCACTTTCCTATTGAAGAAGTATTTTTATTATGGTACTTTGACTTTAAGTTATCCCTCAAATGATCACCAAATAACAAACAGTGGTTGTTCTAACAACCTTTTTTTTATACATTTCAACTTTTTGAGAATGTCTATTAGTTTCTGATAAGGCAACAAAAACCTAGGTGACTAGATAACTAAGTTAAATATTTCAGTTAGAAAATAGTGATCATTTAAAAAAAGATGGTACTATGAAAAGAAAACTACCCTTGGAGTCAGAGTACCTAAATTTCAGTTCCACTTTTGATGCTTACTTCTTTGTGACTTTGGGCAAAGTTAATTAATCTCCCTCAGTTTTTTCATTGGAAAAATGAAGGAGGCTAGACTAGATGGCTTCCAGTGTCCCTGCTAAATGTGAATCTATGTTCTTATCATCCTAGGAGGAATGGAGAGATAGATTATATGCTGTTGAAATATGTGGAAGGTTCCCAGCATGCTAGATAGGGGCAGATTTACTGGAAAACAGGGTCAAACATTGTATAGGATGGGAAAGCACAAATATACTATCACTGGAATCATTAAAAGGAGTATTTTTTTTCCTTGACTAATGGTTTTTTCCCCCTGATTTTTAATTTTAAGTTTCAGTTCCAAATTCAGTCCCTCCCTCTACCTCTCCTCCAACATTCAGAAAACAAGAAATCAACTACCTGTTATGCAAATGAAATCATGTCAAACATTTCCATATTTGCCATATTTCAAAGAAAGGAAGGATGAAAAGAAGGAAAGACAAAAGAAAGAAAATTAATATCATTCAGTTGGCACTCAGAGTCCATTAGTTCTCTCCTTTTGGAAATAGATAGTATTTATTGAGTACCTACTTTAGGCTTGGCACCTTACTAGGCATTAGGGAGATATGAGGACAGAGAATGAAATATCTATGAGTATATAACAGAATAGATATGATAAAATTAAGTACAAATTAGCTAAAAAGAGAGAATACAAACACTGGGGATGGGGAGGGGAGGATATCAAGAAAGGCTTCATCTGTAGAAGCGGTTGCTTACTCAATCTGCAAGGAAGAGAAGGATTCTATGATGCAAATGAGAGGAAAGAATGCATTTGAGGCATGACCAGTATGCAAATAGGAAATGGAGTGCTATGTGAGGAGCAAAGGAAATGTCAATTTGACTGTATTATAGAGTAATGCCTAATGAGTCTGTAAAGTCATACCAAATCCAGGTTCTGAAGGCTTTAAAAGTAAAACAAAGTGATTTATATTTTCTCCAGAGGTAACTGGCACTACTGGAATATATTGAGAATGGGAATAAAATGGTCAAGAGAAGGAAAGACATCTTAGACTCTATCTTGCCTTCTATATATCCATGTTTTCAGCCTTGCTGATGAGTGTCACATAGTTTTTCCTCCAATTTGAATTTTAGAAGAGTCTTTCCCTTTGAACCAATATTTTCTGTCTAATGAGAAAGGCTCATATTTATTTCTCAGGCTGTCAAGAAAGGGAAAAGAATAAAGGGAATATCTAACAAAAACTTAATGCAGTCTTTAATCAATGTTGTCAAATGAGAATTTTTGATTGTCACTGGCTCAGATATTTTTCCTTTTTGCTTTCATAGTCACTAGTATACAAATCCTTTCCAAGTTCCATACTTCTAGATATATATTCAGAATTATTCCAGACAAAATGTACCCATGTAGTATGAGCTGTAAATAATAATAAAAATACCTAACATTTGCAAAACACTTGCTATGTACCAGTTGCTGCACTAGTGCTTTGCAAATATTGATTCATTTGATCTCTGCAGCCACCCTGAGAGATAGGTGTATTATTATCATCTCCATTTTACAAATGAGGAAACTTAGATGAGCAAATCAGACTCACATAGCTAGTCAGTGTTTGAGATCAGATTTGAACTCAACAATTCTTGACTCCAAACCTGTTCCCTAAATAGAATCCTATGAGAGAGCTATGCAGATTAAAGATTTATATCAGTTGAATTCTATTAGACCCTTAAGAACAATAGTTAAGGCATTTGATAATCAGAGCAAGGTAGATAATATTCTTTGATTAAAGCCTAATATCCAGGGCAGCTGGGTAGTGCAGTGGATGGAGCACCAACCCTGGAGTCAGGAGGATCTGAGTTCAAATATGACCTCGGACACTTAATAATTAACTGTGTGACCTTGTGCAAGTCACTTTAACCCCATTGCGTTGCAAAAATAAAAAAATAAAAACATATCCATTGATAACAACTTTCATCTCATACCTAGATCATACCATACTTAGAGTCAAATTTTTGACTTGGAAAGTATGATATGCCCTTATTATTTTCTCCAGACCTGCTGACCTATCTTTTCATTTATTTTCCTCATCTATTACAAAATATAATTTAGGTGATATTTTTAATGTAATTTAAAAGGTAGCTTAGAAAATGTTACTGTATCATAGATCTAGACATTGTTACAGTCGTGTGATTTTGATCTTTCAATTCTCCTTGCTTCATTCGAAAGTATTTCATAATGTGTGTAATCATAAAAACAGCACTAACCTTGAAATCAGGAAAACTAGGTTCAAAACTTGCCACTGAACTAGCTGTGTGACCCTAACCTCTCTTGGCTTCAGTTTTTTCCATCTGTGAAATAGAGAATAATAATGCCTTGTAGTACACCTCTCTCACAGGGTTGTTTCTGAGGGCAAATAAGATAACAAACGTAAAGCACTCTGGAGACTCTATAGCTCTATTGAAGTCTTAGTTATTGCTTTTGTGGTTCTCTGAATTTTTCATATTTGTCATTCCTTATATAGGAAATATATAGAATTATATATTCCATTTCAATCATTTACCACCATTTGTTCAGTCATTCTCAAATCATTGAACACATTTTTGTTTCAGCATTTTGTTATTACAATAAAGCTTCCATTAATATAGTAATTATGGTCATTAATGACAGGGTTGAGGCAGGGGTTTCACAAATATCCTGAATAACTACTTTTCCTCTTCCTAAAGTCAGTCACATGATAGGAAAGACACTTGTTGGTCTTAAAAACAGAAGCAGGAGCAAAAGGATTATCTGAATCACAAAATGAAATGTCTAACAAAAATTTTTTCTAGATTAAGTAATTAAGGTAAATATACATATCTTTCTTGTCAATTTTACAATTGGGACATGAAACCAGTAACAGAATATAGGATAAAAGCAGTATAGTGACTTTTCTTACATAATTTTTTGAGTTCTAATCATGAATCTTCATCTGTTCAGCATTCTTTTTACATATGATTTTACATAAGATTTCTTTTAGATAAAAGTAGCTGCAATGACATTGGAAGAGTTGAGTTTTTTCCCATTAAACAAGTGTATCATAACAATAATAGACACTGACACAGAACATCAAAAAGTAGATGAGCCTTGATTGCAAGAGAGAGATATCATCCATTGCCTACTTCTTCTATTCAAAGCCTTTCCAGGAAAACCTAGGTTTCTCTCATACAGAATGACTTATAAAACTGGTTGTCATCAGAGCAATCAATTAAGAGTCTATATAGGACAGTGAGGCACCTAACAAATTTGCTCGATACCAGGTGATTACTCAAAGTCAATACTCCCTGCTTGACTCTATAGGACCCTTTTTAAGGACTTTAGAAAACTGTCAGAAAAAAAAATCTAATTTGTCTAACCAGAAAAACGACTATATCTTTTCTACCACAAAAAGTATTGAATTTTAAATCCTAATTTCCTTTGTCAAATGGAAATACTGAGTTGTAGAAGTTTTTGTTAGATATTTTATTTCTGATTCACAGAATCCTTACCTTTCTGCTTTTCTACTTAAGTCAACAAAGTGCCTTTCTTGTAATTTGACTGACCACTGGAAGGGAAATTTTGATTATTAAAAATATCCTTGAAATTCTAATTTCTTACCCCTTTGTCAACCAGGATCAAAGGTCATCAGCAACCATGGTTTCCCTAGGTACAATTTTCTCCTGTATATACCTCTGCAATTATAGGACTTCTAACACACTATAGGAAATACACATCAAAGAGATCAAAAATCAAACCATCTTTGTCCTAGAGTTAGTCATGCTTTTGTGTCCTTATTGCTGGTGCCATATCTAATCTATCTGGATCTCTTAAATTCTGAGCCCTTCTTTGCCTTGATGCCTTGTTTTTTTCTTATTTACCTTATGGCTCTCAATTCTTCAGCTTCTTTCTGGAGTTCTTGACTTTGTTTTCCTAATTCCTAAACTCTGAGTTGTGGAGCTACTGGGTTATTGACCCTATAATGCATGAATCCAAGAATTACTATGATGTCCCTGTTCTCTCCCAATACAAGTAGCCTTCCTTAAGTATTATAATTGTATTGTTTTTAACATAAGATAAATGAAAAAAGAGTAAGAAGTAGGTATAATGAAATTTTGAAAATAAACATAAAAGATAGAAAAAAGTGAGTTTGAGAGTAAGGCTCCATAGAATAAACTAGGAAACAACATTAAGAAACCATAAAGCAATTTCAGTGCAGAATATACATGTACAAACTGGTATAACAGATAAATTCATAAATAAAAAGTTAAGTGAATTGTACAGACATATAAAATAACACTATAATTGTGTAAGATACTACTTTTCTTCTTTTAAAACCTTGATAAGTCTAGTATAAGGACAAAAAGAAAAATATAGAACTAAAAAAATTGTTAGAGAATTTAGAACATAATATTTTCTGAATGGGAACATTGACATCTGAATTTCTTAGTTCCACAAGGTTAAATGAACTTTTTAAAATACACTTTTAAAAGATGTATGTAACAAAAGTGCACCAGTTCATATACAATTAATTTTTGTTATTTATATTTTGAAATTCTGTGTTAATCAAGGTTCATAATGAAAAATAAAATTACAAAATAAATTGACTTTAGGTAAATTTTTGAGAGTCCAGTGCAAATACAGAGATTTTGTTATGTTTTGAATAAATTAGTAAGTTCCTAGGAAGGAAAGCCTTGTGTCTGAACTTGTTCAAACTTCTGGTTACTTATATATGTGCTCCTTGAGAGTAGGACCCATAGCTTATTTAATTTCACATAAATGATTAATAATAAGCTTCCATTACCAGAATTCTATTCCAGTGGCACATTCTACCATGGAGACAAACCTACTTTCTCAAATGTTATTCTATTGTGCCAATGAGGATCCAACTCTGGTGACTCCTACTAACCTAGAAAGGCTTTGAATAGAAGTAGGCAATGGACGATATCTCTCTTATAAAAACAAATCTGGTATGGAGAGGCTTATCTAAAAATTGGACAGAGAATTCCTGAAGATTGTCACCAAAAGATTGTCACTGAAGGTCTTTTGAAATACAAAAGTAACGGAACAATTTAAAAGAGTAAACTTTCACAAGCATTTTTGCGTTTTAACAAGAAACAAAGCCTTGACTCATCTAGATTAGGCTTAATGGTAGAATTTCAGGCATCAGTTAAGAAGCAGAACATTATTTGAGGCCTTCATAAGCCTCTAAAATTACATCACAACTGCTGCTGCTTATTCTGGTTACATTCCAACCCTGAAATGACAATTGACCATGATAGATAAACCAAATATTAATGAGAAATTTTAGCAAGTGAGTAGATTTTTTTAAAAAGATGTCTCAACATTCAATAAGCCATTTCTTTTTTTTTCCTCAGTCTTCCTTAAATATCAGTCAAAAACTTATTCTTTGACAAACATTGTGTTTTCTGGCTCTGTGTCAATGATTTTTCATAGAAAGTTTCCCTGAGAGAAGATTCTAATAACTCTCAAGAATTTTAACTCTATTAGATAGAATGTACTTAGCTAGAAGTGACAGATACTCAGAATTTTCTATGACTCAGATAGAATGATCTAAAAAACACTACCTCCTTAAAAAGGGGGACAGGAAGAAGATGTGAGGAGGGCGGGGATTGAATGGGGGTAAATCTCATCATTACACTAAGAGGTACAAAATACCTATGGTAATAGAGGGGAAGAAGGGAGGACATGAGAAACACCTGAATCTTCTCATCACTCTTGGCTTAAAGTCAGTTTACCTAAAACGTAAACTTAAAAAAATCTAACTTTTCAAGTATTAAAAGGGGAAAAAGGGAGGGGGGGAAATGGAGAGAGGGAGGGGGAGTGGGGAAAAAAGAGGAACTAACAAAGGGAAGGGAAAGGGGAAAGAAAGGGGAGGGGGTGATATAGGAGGACAAACACACTGAAGGGGGTGGTATTCAGAAACAAAATACTGGGGAATATGGATAAAGGGGGGAAGGGGGGAAATACAAACAGAGGGAAGATAGTATGGAGGGCAATAAAGAATTAATAATCATAACTTTGAATGTGAATGGGATGAACTCTCCCTTAAAACATGAGCAAATACCAGAGTGGATTAAAAAACCAGAATCCTACAATATGCTGCTTACAAGAAACTCATTTGAAGCAGAGAGATACATATAAAGGTAAAAGGTTGGAGCAAAATATATTTTGCTTCAGCTGAAGTGAAAAAAGCAGGGGTAGTAGCTATCCTTATTTCAGACAAAGCAACTGCAAAAATAGATGGTGTTAAAAAGAGATAAAGAAGGAAATTTTATCTCCCTAAAAGGTACCATAGACAATAAAGTTATTTCAATACTGAAGGTATATGCACTCAATGGGATAGCATCCAAATTCTTAGAGGAAAAGCTGAAAGAACTACAGGAAGACATAGACAGCAAAACTCTACTAGTGGGAGACCACAACTTCCCACTCTCAGATCTAGATAAATCGAATCATAAAATAAACAAGAAAAAAGTTAAGGAAGTAAATAGATTCTTAGACAAACCAGATATGGTAGACTTATGGAGGAAATTGAATGGGGATAGAAAGGAATATACCTTTTTCTCTGCAGTACGTGGAACTTATACAAAAATTGACCATGTGCTAGGACATAAAAACCTAATGATCAAATGCAGAAAGGCAGAAATAGTGAATACATCTTTCTCAGATCAATGCAATAAAAATCATATGCAATATGGGGTCAAGGAGATATAGACCCAGAACCACTTGAAAACTGAATAACCTCATTTTAAAGAATGAGTGGACCAAAAAATAAATTATAGAAAGAATTAACCATTTTATCCTAGATAATGACAATAATTAAACAACATACCAAAACCTATGGGATTCACTCAAAGCAGCTCTCGGGGGATATATTATATATCTTTAAATGCTTACATGAATAAATTGGAGAAAGAGGAAATCAATGAACTAAACATGCAACTATACAAATTAGAGGAAGAACAAATTAAAAATCCCCAATTAAATACCAAATTAGAAATTCTAAAAATTAAAGGAGAAATTAATAAAATCAAAAGGAAAAAACTATTGAATTAATAAATAAAACCAAAATTTGGTATTATGAAAAAAACCAATAAAATTGATAAACCTCTGGTCAATTTGATTAAAATAAAGAAAGAAGAAAACCAAATTGCTAGTTTCATAAATGAAAAAGGTGAACTCACCACCAATGAGGAGGAAATTAAAGTAATAATTCGAAATTATTTTGCCCAACTCTATGCCAATAAATGTGATAATCTAAGTGAAATGGATGAACATTTACAAAAATAAAGGTTGCCCAGGTTAAATGAAGAGGAGATTAAATACCTAAACAACCCTATCTCAGAAAAAAGAAAATTCAACAAGCCATCATTGAACTCCCTAAGAAAAAAAATCTCCAGGGCCTGATAGATTCACAAGTGAATTCTACCAAACATTTAAGGAACAATTGGTTCCAATTCTATATTAAACTCTTCAGAAAAATAGGGAAAGATGGAACTCTGCCTAACTCTTTCTATGAAACCAATATGGTGCTGTTACCTAAACCAGGAAGAGTTACAACAAAGAAAAAAGAAATTATAGACCTATCTCCCTGATGAATATAAATTCAAAAATCTTAAATAAAATCTTAGCAAAATGATTACAAGTTATCACTAGGATAATACATTATGATCAAGTAGGATTAATCCCAGGAATGCAGGGTTGGTTCAATATTAGGAAAACTGTTAGTATACTCAATTATATCAAAAACAAACCTATCAGAAATTATATGATCATATCAATAGATGCTGAAAATGCTTTTGACAAAATACAGCACCTATTCCTGTAAAAAACACTAGAGAGTGTAGGAATAAATGGACTTTTCCTTAGAATAATTAGCAATATCTATCTGATACCATCAACAAGTATTATATTCAATGGGAAGAAGCTAGAGGCATTCCTAATAAGATCAGGGGTGAAACAAGGGTGCCCATTATCACCACTACTATTCAATATCGTATTAGAAACGTTAGCTTCAGCAATTAGAGAAGAAAAAGAAATTGAAGGAATTAGAATTGGGAATGAAGAGACAAAACTCTCACTCTTTGCAGATGACATAATGGTGTACCTAGAGAATCCCAAGAATTCATCCAAAAAACTACTGGAAACAATTAGCAATTTTAGCAAAGTTGCAAGTTATAAAATAAACCCTCATAAATCCTCAACTTTTCTATATATGTCTAGGAAGATACAGCAGGAAGAACTAGAAAGAGAAATCCCATTCAAAGTAACCTCAGACAATATAAAATACTGGGGAGTCTATTTGCCAAGATGGACTCAGAAACTTTTTTTTGGTTAGGTTTTTGGCAAGGCAAATGGGGTTAAGTGGCTTGCCCAAGGCCACACAGCTAGGTAATTATTAAGTGTCTGAGACCGGATTTGAACCCAGGTACTCCTGACTCCAAGGCCGGTGCTTTATCCACTACACCACCTAGCTGCTCCTTCAGAAACTTTTTGAAAACAATTATAAAACACTTCTCACACAAATGAAATCAGATTTAAATAACTGGACAAATATCAAACTGCTCATGGATAGGTAGAGCTAATATAATAAAAATGACAATTCTAACAAAACTAAACTACCTGTTTAGTGCCCTACCAATCAAAATTCCAAAAAATTACTTTAATAAATTGGAAAAATTGTAAGTAAATTCATATGGAGAAATAAAAAGTCAAGAATTTCCAGGAACTTAATGAAAAAAAAGTACAAAAGAAGGGCCCTTAGCCCTACCTGATCTAAAATTATATTATAAAGCATCAGTCATCAAAACTGTTTGGTATTGACTAAGAAATTGAGTGGTGGACCAGTGGAAAAGACTAGGCTCAAAAGCAGGAGACGATTATAAAAATCTGCTGTTTGATAAACCCAAAGAGTATAGCTATTGGGATAAAAACTCTCTCTTTAATAAAAACCGCGGAGAAAATTGGAAGTTAGTATGAAAGAAACTTAGATTAGACCAACACCTAACACCCTTTACCAAGTTAAGATTCAATGGTTACAGGATTTAGACATTAAAAAAATACTATAAGCAAATTAGAAGATTAAGGACTAGTTTACCTGTCAGATCTATGCAAAGGAGAGCAATTTATGACTAAGGAAGAGTTGGAGAACATCACCAAAAAACAACTAGATGATTTCTATTACATTAAAAAGCTTTTTGCACAGATAAAACCACTGTAACCAAGATCAAAAGAAATGTAGTAAATTGGGAAACAATCTTTACAACTAATGATTCTGACAAAGGACTCATTTCTAAAATATACAGAGCACTGAGTCATATTTTTAAAACAAAAAGCCATTCTCCAATAGACAAATGGTCAAAGGATATGAAAAGGCAATTTACAGATAAGGAGATCAAAGCAATACATAGCTATATGAAAAATTGCTCTAAATCATTAATTATTAGAGAAATGCAAACGAAAGCTTCTCTGAGGTACCACCTCACACCTCTCAGACTGACCAATATGACCAGAAAGGATAATGATCATTGTTGGAAGGGTTGTGGGAAATCTGGGACACTATTACACTGTTGGTGGAGCTGTGAACTCATCCAATCTTTCTGGAGAGAAATTTGCAACTACGCCCAAAGGGCAATAAAAATGAGCATATCCTTTGACCCAGAAATACCACTACTGGGTCTATACCCTGAAGAGATGATGAAAAAGGGTAAAAACATCACTTGTACAAAAATATATTCATAGCAGCCCTCTTTGTGGTGGCAAAGAATTGGAAATCAAGTAAATGTCCTTCATTTGGGGAATGGCTTAGCAAACTGGTGTATGTATGTCATGGAACACTATTGTTCTATTAGAAACCAGGAGGGATGGGAATTCCGGGAAGCCTGGAGGAATTTGCATGAACTGATGCTGAGTGAGATGAACAGAACCAGAAAAACAATGTATACCCTAACAGCAATGTGGGGGTGATGTTCAATCTTGAAGGACTTGCTCATTCCATCAGTGCAACAATCGGGAACAATTTTGGGCTATCCACAAAGGAGAGTGCCATCTGTATCCAGATAAAGAGCTGTGGAGTTTGAACAAAATTCAAGGGCTATTCCCTTTAGTTTAGGAAAAAAAACAGATATCTTATTGTCTGATCTTGTTATCTTAGACTTTTTGTCTCTTCCTTAAGGATATGATTTCTCTCTCATCACACTCAATTTGGATCAATGTACAACATGGAAACAAATTAAAGACTGGCAGATTGCTTTCCTTGGGGGATCGGGGGGAGGGAAGTAAGATTGGGGGGGGGGGGAAATTGTAAAACTCAAATAATATCTTTAATAAAAAAAGCTACATGAGGTCAAAAGGGTAAGGACTGAAAATAAGGTGATTGAATTTTTTCCACATAAAGTACTTTGAAAACTTTAAAAAAAAAGAAAGTTTCCCTGAGAGAATATCAGTAACTACTGACCTATTTACTTACTTTCCTATCCCTACAAAATGTTTGAGAATAATTACACATGTCTGAAAGGCATCCTTGATTGAATCTAAGAAGGGTACAGACAGGCTTTCAAAAATAATATTCTACAAGAGACTTTACAGTGTATGATTTTACATAGTTAACTGAAAAATAGAGAGAATATAAGACCTTATTGTACTTGTTAACTATTAAAGAAAAAATGTTTGGTTTAGTGGGGAAAAAAAATTTTTGATAATCTCTTCACCAAAAAAGTATCTCCAGGGATATGTTAAAATCTTATGAGATTCACTGAAGTTGTAAATAAATAACTTTGTTCAGTGATCATCTGATTATTAAAATCAAGTAATGCATAGTAACATGCTTACCAAAGATATTTACTATTATCATGGAGGACTATAACTCATTTTCTATATAAAAGGTTAGATTCTTTAGGTGCTTCCATGTAGCAATGAGATTTTATTGATTGCATCAAAAGTCCTGAAATATTGCAAAATTGACTACAGTTGTATACCTTGAACATGCCCAATCTTGGTTGATCTCAGAACATTGCAAAATCTATTAAGTGAGACCACTAATCATTCACAAGAGTTTGGTCTAATTAACTGCACTTAAAAAGCCAAGTGGATGAAATTTTTCTATTAATTCAGTGATGTATAGTTAGTCCATTGTCCAAACAGTGATATGCTGTTGAATATGCAATCCATAGAATTAGTAGATCAGAACATGATTCTAGGCTAGACACTGAGGATGGACAATGAACTGAATTCAGAATTGAAAAAATGGAAGAGCATGGGTTGGATTGCTTTAGGGGCATTGCACAGTTCTTTTAATGACCTTCTCCCTGAAAAAAGGTCCATGTTTTAATATTAGTATTCTTCTAGTGATGCTCTATTACTATAAATCATAGAATACCTCAGTCTCTGAAGAATTAAAATTTCAGATCACCACAAGACCAATGGAAATGACACACAGTAGGTGTGGGCAGGGTACAATACAGAACCATGCATAAGAGAAGTAGCATAAAGGAAGCTATCAGAAAGCTATATGATGAGGAAACACAGTCATGCAACAAGAGAAGTCCATAAAATGATTGACTGCTGCTGTCTTGTTCCAGATCAAAGACCCACTGAAGTAGCATCTCTCACAAATGTTTATTTTGTCTCTGTAATTCTGATGCTAATTTAAATTTCTAGATAAGGAACTATTCCTCTGTTTTTCTTATCATATTGCCCAGGTTCTTAGACATAATAAGTGTCCCTTAAAAACTAAATACAACAGTTGTCATTTTCAGATGGCCAAAGAAGAAATATCAAAAAAAACAATTGAAATTTACAGAGACAACTTAAGCACAGAAAATGAAATGTATCTGCTACTTCTCCTTTCTCATCTTGTCTATTAGATATCCATCAGAACCTCCAATTTTTCAAACACAAAGTCATGTTCTACATTAAGATGTATGAAATATTTAGGTGATTCAATGGACAGAGAGTCCTGGACCTGGAATCCTAAATTCAAATTCAGGGTCAGACACTTACCAGGATTGTGATCCTGTGCAAGTCACTTAACCTCTATCCTCCTTCATCCTTATTCATCAAATGATAATGGCACTTGCATCCCCATTATCATATTATGAAGATAAATGAGATAATACTTGTAGAGTATTTTGCAAACTACATATATGCTATCCTATGTATGGGGAGTTACAGATTCTTCTGAATTAATCTGGAGTAAAATTCAATGTGATATGTGGGTCATCTACTGTGTCAGAAATTCATCTCCTTTGCTTTTTCAGATGCCTCTATATTTATAAACTAAATTTGCCACTGAACTAGAAACACCAAATTTGAACATTTTAGTTACAAATGACAAAACTTTAGTGGATGAAGCTCTTTTTATTCATCATTAAGCATTAATTATACACAGATCCATAATATTTTTGATAGAGGGCACTTAATCTATAATCAGTTGGTCATTCAAACTTGCAGACAATGAGGTAGGTTGTTTTTTCTTTGTATTTGTTGACTGAGTAATACTATTATTTAGAGACAGATTGATATGGTGGAAAGAGAACTACATGTAGACTGAATAGATTTGGCTTGGGTTTGAATCCCATCTTAAATACTTATTAGCTATCTAACTTTGAACAATTCTCATAATGGATTTTGATTCTC
The DNA here is from genome assembly GCF_037893015.1 of Macrotis lagotis. Classification (NCBI taxonomy): domain Eukaryota; kingdom Metazoa; phylum Chordata; class Mammalia; order Peramelemorphia; family Peramelidae; genus Macrotis; species Macrotis lagotis. The sequence continues at coordinate 109,839,450 of NC_133666.1, read as the reverse complement.
ATTTTCCTCATCTGTAAAATGCCATATTAATATTCACCCTACAGTCCCCTTAGCTAACTGCTGTGAGGAAATAACAACTTTATGAAGCATAAGCTCCTATACATATATGCAGGGTTTACTTATACTATCGACTAAAGGGATCTTCACGTTTTAATAGTTTTTGTTATCTGATAATGGTTAAAAGTTATTTTAAAATTATTTTAGTGGCTGTTATTAAATGATTAAGTAAATTTTATGACTGCTACAAAAACATGCAAAACTTTTCAGAGATATTTTACAATCAAAAAAGTAAATGATTATAGGTAATGTTTGTGTGCACAAGCATAAGAGTACATTAACTATTCAAATCTGGCATAAGACCTAATCTCTAAATTGAATTGTGGGTGTGAAATTTATGGATATTCTAGAATCACAAAGATGGTCTAAAATGCTTCATTTGGAAGCATTCCTATTTGTGAGTCAAATGTCAACATGTCCTTTTCCAATCAAGAATTGTCAATATAAATCAAGAAGACCAAGCATGGAATAAACTAAATGTCCTCCATTACTTGACCCATTAAGTCATTCAACAATCCTATAGTTAATATTAAATCAAAATTCACCTTAGCTTTGTAGTTAAAATCAAGTTGGTGATTAGACAAAGGCATGCAATTTTTTATTGCCTAGAGAACTCTATTTTGCCTTATCAAGTAAATGTGGAGATTAAAGACAGCTGACTGTTTTCTTTTTTTGTTTGTTTTTTGTTTTGTTTTGTTTTTAGATTTTTCAAGGCTATGTGTTTAAGTGGCTTGCCCAAGGCCACACGGCTAGGTAATCATTAAGTCTCTGAGGTCAGATTTGAACTCAGGTACTCCTGACTCCAAGGCCAGTGCTCTATACACTGCGCCACCTAGCTGCCCCTGACTGTTTTCTTAATGAAAAATTATAATTCTTTAGTTTTTCAGTAAGACAGATTTCTGCTGCAGCACTATTCACAGCAGGTCTTTTACCTCAAGAAAAGAGTTATGAATCCAGAATTGAGCTTCAAACAGCAAACTGAGGACAGGAGTATGGGTATGATAACTGAAAAGTAAAGGCATGTTTGTGTGAGCAGCTTGGTGGCATAGTGGATATTCAGAGCCCAGTGGTGGGATTTGAATTAATTAACAACTGGTTCAACGAACTCACATAAAATTAGGTATTGATTCTGCCAAATCAGCTGAATCCCACCACTGGCACCAAGAATCCTGACTACAAGGGTCATTTAAACAACTGGTTTGCCAAATTCAACAAAATTAGGTATCAATTTTACTGAAGCAGTGCCAACTGGCAGGCCCTCAAATCAGGAAAGCTAATCTTGGGCAAGTGACTTAACCCTGTTTGCCTCAATTTCCTCATCTGTAAAATGAAACTGGAGAAGGAAGTAGAAAACCATTCCAATATCTCTGCCAAGATACAATTAAAGAGCAATCTAAAGAACAGATAGCTGTTATTTTAATGTGCTAAACCTGCACAAGAATGTTCTCACCAGGCCTTTGTAAGCAACATCCAAACTAGGTTCAAGATTTCTTGGCCCTTCACAAGTCCCAAGGAGATTTTCCTAGATTTATACTGAAAAGTTGTTTTTATTTTATTCCATTAATGTGTAACCCATGGGGCCTTTGCTTCCCCTGGTAATTGTAACTTTTTCCTTTTATTGTAACTTACTAACCATGTCAAACATCATTGGTCTTGCCACACAGTGTCATTGTTACTGATGTGATAAGACTTACTCAGAAATTCCTAACACAGAATTTTTTTATAATTTATTTATTCATTTATTTTTGAATTTTACAATTTTTCCCCTAATCTCATTTCCCTCCCCTCACCCCACCACAGAAGGCAGTCTGTTAGTCTTTACATTGTTTCCATGCTATACATTGATCTAAGTTGAATGTGTTGAGAGAGAAATCATATCCTTAGGGGAAAAAATAAAATATGATAGCAAAATTACATAATAAGATAAGTTATTTTTTTAATTAAAAGTAATAGTCTCTGGTCTTTGTTCAAACTCCACAAATCTTTCTCTGGATGCAGATGGTATTCTCCATCACAGATACCCTAGAATTGTCCCTGATTGCTGCAGCGATGGAATGAGCAAGTCCATTAAGAATAATCATTACCCCCATATTGTTGTTATGGTGTACAAAGTTCTTCTGGTTCTGCTTATCTCACTCAGCATCAATTCATGCAAATCCTTCCAGGCTTCTCTGAATTCCCATCCCTCTAGGTTTCAAATAGACCAACCAATAGTGTTCCATAACAAACATATATAACACAGTTTGTTCAGTCATTCCCCAGTTGATGGATATTCACTCAATTTCCAATTATTTGTCACCACAAACAGAGCTGCTATGAATATTTTTGTACAAGTGATGTTTTTACCCTTTTTCATCATCTCTTCAGGGTATACACCCAGTATTAGTGCCCCAGATTTCCCACATCCCTTCCAACATTGATCACTGTCCTTTCTGGTTCTATTGGCCAGTATGAGAGGTTATGAGGTGGTACCTCAGAGATGCTTTAATTTGCATTTCCTCTAATAAGTACCTGACACAGTTATTAATTAGAGCAATTAATTAATTGATCAAATCTTCTTATGGAGCTAAGTTCATATTATTCTCAATATTAACTTGAATGTCACAACTAGTTATGTATAATCTTTATTGTTTTATAAATTGAAAACTATAGCTTTTATAAATAAAATAAGTTTACAGCCTTGACAATCTAAGTATGAAGCATATATTCTTATATTATATAATATTCTTATATTATCAAGAATATTTCAATATGTAGTATGCTGAAATTTCTTCTAAAATACTACTCTGAGAGTACAGATGGACATCTTTTTATGCTTTTAATAAAAAATACTTTGAAGTCTTTTCTGTAATATGTGACAACTTTAATAGTTTAAAACTATAATAAAAATAGTTTTAATAGCTCAAAACTGCATCTTGATTTTTGAGTCATGCTGTACATATAATAAACTATTTGAGAAATTCAATAATACTTACAAATTATTCTGGATCACTCATTGTTACAAAATTTTGTATCTTAAAAGCCAGTATTCTCCCAGAGATTCTGAATGACTATAAATCACAAAATATTATGGCAATGAAAGAATTAAAATTGCAACTCCAAAAGGCACCCAAAAGATATTTGATGTCTATAAGAACCAATAAAGTTACTAATAATAATAACTAACATTTATATAGTATTTTTGTGGTTCACAACACTGTGAGATAGGTTTTATTATTTCCTATCTTACAGATGAGTAAAGTGAAACTCAGCAAAGTAACTTGCCCGGGGTGACATATAAGAAGCATATTCAAATCCAAGTCCTTCAGATATTAAATTCAGTTCTCCACTGTACCACTTTATTCCAAAGTCAAAATCCCTGGATTGAAGAATATGTGGCAGGGTGTAAAGCATAAGAAGATTTTAAGGGTATAAGGGGGAGTTATAATGGTCTTTAAATGCAAAATATTGAATTTTGTGAATGATCCTAGAAGTGATAGGGATCCAGGAGAGTTTATTGTTTATGTTGACTTGTTAGGACCTATGCTTTATGAAAATCACTTTGGTGGTGAATGGAGTGTAGATTTCAATGGGAGAGGCTTGAGGCAGGTAGACCCACCAGCAAGCTTTTGCAAGAATACAGGCATTTTAGTGATAAGGGCTTGCAGCAAATTGGTGGTAGTGTCGGAGGACAGATGAAGTTTATTCAAGAAATGGTTCAATGGTTAAATTGATAGGCCTTGGCAATTTATTCAATTTGTGGAGGTGAAAGAGGAGTTGAGGATGTCTCCTAGGTTATAAGTCTAAGGAATGGGGTAAAGGGAAGGTAAGAAGTGAGGAGGAATGTGGGAGAGGGGAAATGAGTTCTGTTTTGTATATGTTTAGTAAATGCTTGATAAATGCTTCATTCATACTTTTTTCCCAGGAGTTTAACTATAAAGGAGAGGAACAAAATAGGATGATAATTAGCAAGGATGTTGAAGACAAGTGAAAAGTTTTTAAGGATGGGGAAGAAAAAAGGTATGCCTTTAGGCTTTGAGAAAGAAACCAATAGATAGGAAGAGACTGAAAAATAAGAAAAATGGAGATGAAAAATGGGCACAATATACTGCAAAATATGGGAGGAAATTGGATAAAGAGTTCAATGTAGAGAAGTTGGCTTTGATAAGAAATATTTGATCTCAGATGAAATGAAGGAGAAAAGGGAGAAGGGGATGTCTGAATGATGTTCATTGAAGAGTATGGATGATAGGAAGCTTGCCTTGAATGGCCTCATATTTTCAGTGAAGTATGAAGCAGGATCAACAGCTAAAAGAAGAAGATGGCAGAATTATGGAAAGTCTGGGAAGAGATGATAATATTTGGAAGCACAGTGCTTCTAAATAAAAAGATTAGAAATTGTAATCTCTTGCAATTATACTTTAGTTTATCATTCTGGGGCTTATATTTGTATGTATGTATGATTAATACTTTCTTTACCATATGACCTTTCATAGGAATATATCTGTGATAGTTAGCCTAGAGTCATTCTGTCAAACTTGCTTCCTTTTTCAGAGAAGGTATATCTTGGGGTTAAATTACCCAGTCATCCTACTGCTGCCAATGACCACTTTGTAAATCTATGCCCTCAGTCAGTGTTCAAAGTTTGCTGGTGGTGATTTTCAGGTGCCTCTTTTCCTGTTTCCTTGACAATGACTTTCTTAAGTCTAGCTTCTTCAAGTCAAATTAAATGAAAACTGGATCCCTGATCCCTCAGGGGGAAAAAATACTTGAATGAAATATCTCCTATTTCCAAATTCTTGATCATTAATATATTTATTCTGCTTCTCTCCCACTTCTTTTCAGTTCAGAGATTCTAAGTGATAAACATTCTTTTCAGAACAAATGAAATTGATTGCATGTCTCCTTCCTAACAAAAATCTTCAGATACTTCCTCCTTTTTTGTTATTAAGTCTTCATTTTGTTTTGAGATGATTTCCATATTCATACATAGTCAAGATTTCTTTAAGTCTTGTTTGTTTTAAACTTGGAACAGTGTAGACACTTATATTGAAAATATGTTTGGTTACACCCCGAATCAAAAGAGGGTTTGTGTATATAAGACAGCTAACTGCAATTTTGAAAGTGTTTACAAATGGATAATTATGGAACCATTAAAGAAGGGAAGGTGTCTAATGACAAAAATTATTATTTTATTAATTTATAGAAGATAAAAATCCTAAGAACTCTCAAAGTAAAAACAGATTAATTGTGTATATACTGTTTAAATATTATATAGACAATATACACTATGAATACCTTTCTCGTATGAGATTATATTGCTCTTGATTCTTACTCTTTCTCAAAAGTACCAGTACCTGACTCAGAGACTATTTTCACTCCAAACACTATCCATCAACTTGTCATCAAGAGTTAATAATTTGAGGGAGCAGCTAGGTGGCACAGTGAATAGAGCACTGGCCCTGGAGGCAGGAGTACCTGAGTTCAAATCCAGCCTCAGACACTTAATAATCATCTAGGTGTGTGGCCTTGGGCAGGCCACTTAACCCCATTGCCTTGCAAAAAAAAAAAAAAGAATTGATATCTTGAGCAATAGAAGGAAGAGAATTTTATGGGAGAAAATAACTTCAACCTTCTTATAAAAATTTACAGTTCTGTCTTCACCCTAACTCATGTGTAGAGGCCTAAATCAACACAAGCTGACCCCAACCCCGACATAGCCTCTCTTAAGAAGCTGTAGCAGCATTCTATAACAGGAGGATCATTTGGATTATATATATATACATATATATATATACATATATATATATGTATATATGTATATGTATGTATATATCAGAACACTTGGGTTCCAGTCCTAACTCTGCAACTAATTTCCTGTATGACCCTTTGCCAATCATTTAATTTCTCTTAGTCTAGATTTTCTCTACTGTAAAATGTTAGTTAGTCTTTTCCAACCCTAAATTCCATGTATATTCCATTGCCTTTAATGAGGCACTCAGGCCATCACAACTGCCAAAGGAGTTGTTGTTCAACCAAAAAAAAATTTCCCCTGGAGTCAGACCATTCCACTTTTGGATCATTTCTTCAGGAAATGTTTCCTTATTTTGAGGCTAAATTTACTCCTTTTCAGCTTCTACCCATTATTCCTAGTTCTTTGTTCTGGGACCAAATGGATAAGTCTAATCCTTTATCACTTTTTCATTACTCCTCTGCCCAAAGCTTCTCTTTTCTGGACTAAATGTCCTGAATTCCTCATGTATCATAATTTCCTCTCCTTTCACCATCCTGGTTACTTTCTTCTTAAAATAGCTAGACAGCACAGGACCAAGCAGAGAGTCCTGGACCCTTCCATTAGAGATTTCCCTCTAGGTTAACATTAATTTAAAAAAAAAACTGACTTTCAGGGCAGCTAGGTGGCACAGTGCATAGAGCACCAGCCCTGGAGTCAGGAGTACCTGAGTTCAAATCTGGCCTCAGACACTTAATAATTACCTAGCTGTGTTGTCTTGCAAAAACTAAAAAAAAAAAACAAAAAAAAACCAAACTGATTTTCCTGTGGTCATTGAATGCCTTAAGTTCAATGACAATATCTCTTTCCTTTCTCAGAAACAGTAAACAGTTAATTTCTGGTAGTAACTGCAGAAAATTTTGGACTAAAGAATGTCATCAGGAAGAGGGAAGTTATAGAAAACTACTTTATAACTAACTACTGTCCCTACCCTGCCTTAAACAGTCTCTTTTCTACTAGACTTAGGACTTGAACTATTCTTCTGTTCTCTCTAGGTTAAAAAACTCCAGAAAAGTAAATTCAGTTTAGAAACTGGATTCAGAATTAGGATTTTGATTTCAGGAGGTACTAAAGTTCTGTTTTGTGTTTTCAGAAGAACAAAACAGGTACCAACTTCCTAGGGACTAGATTCTCCTATTTCTACTCCTGCTTCCCTTTTCCTAATAAGTATACACTTAAGCCATACAATGACAGGATCTCTTTATTTTCTAAAAATGTTCAAAACAAAGAAGAAAAGCTATAAGTTCCTTTGATAATGTGCTTCTTCATGCTCATGAAAGAGAGAAGCTATCATGTAGTAGAGAAGCTGATCTTTCTCTTCCCATAATAGTCACAGCTCAATAATCCAAAAAACAGCAAAGAGTCATGGTGATGCTGAATAACACCCACATTGTAAGGCTCTGTCACTGTGACAGAAATATGTTGTGGGTTGTTGTGTACACAAGGACATAATTTGCCCTGCAGCATAATCGTGGCTCTTAGAACTTATTAACTCAGTTTATTGCTGCTTGGAGACTGTAATTTGACTGGATTTTTGCCTGATCCACACAGGACCAAATACAGGTGATTTTTGTTTTTATTGTCAAGTTCCTCATTTCCTACAACATTTTAGGTTGTAGCAAAGAAAACTGTACAGAATCAGAAACTATCAGTATTTAGATGATGTCTCAGTGGTCACTTGATCCAATTCATACCAGAACAGGAATCTTTGCTAAAACTTGTCTGATAAGTGACCACCCAACTCCCCATGTGGAGACCTCTAGCTATAGGGAAACAATTTCCCCTGGAGTCATTCCATTCCACTTTTGGAACATTTCTTCAGGAAATTTTACCTTATGTTTAGCCTATGTTTAGCTTCTACCCATTATTCCTGGTTCTTTGTTCTGGGGACAAATGGGTAAATCTAATCCTTTATCACTTCTTCATTACTCCTCTGTCCAAGACTTCTCTTTTCTGGACTAAATGTCCTGAATTCCTTATGTATCATAATTTCTTCTCCTTTCACCAACCTGGTTGCTTTCTTCTTAAAATAGCTAGATAGCACAGGACCAAGGAGAAAGTCCTGGAAGTCTTCCATTTGAGATTTCCTTCTAGGTTAAAATTAATAATTAAAAACTCATAATATTCAATCATCCAATTCCAATCCCAACTAACTTTAATATCATCTAATCTACATCTCTCCAGCTCTTCCACAAGTATAATACAGTCTTACAGATGCCAGAGGTAAAGAAAAGGACGCACCCATTGATTCTATTGATGGTTATTTTTCTTAATACTCTCGACATTTTAAAATCATGACATGAAGCATATTTGTTGATCTTTCAAAGATCACGGGGTGGCTAGGTGGTGTAGTGGATAAAGCATGGGCCTTGGAGTCAGGAGTACCTGGGTTCAAATCCTGTCTCAGACAATAATTACCTAGCTGTGTGGCCTTGGGCAAGCCACTTAACCCCATTTGCCTTGCAAAAACCTACAAAAAAATAAAAAAGATCACACTAGTCTTCTGATGATTCTATCTAGGAACTTTCATTCAAGCTTAATCCTCTTTGCTATGTCTGTAGGATTTCATACTTTGGACTCTCTCCTTCAATTCTTTGGTTTTTTTCCCCTTAATCCTCTATTTTCATTTGATATCTGTGACACAACTTTCTCCTGTTCCTCCTCCTGTCTCTCTGACCACTCCACTTCAGCCTTCTTAGCTTCCCCATATTCTTTCCACCTCTCAAACATAATTCCTCAAGGTTTTGTCCTTGACCATCTTGTTTTTCCTTTTACTCCATTGATGATCTTATCTACTCCGGTAGATTCAGTTATTATTCTTAGGAAATTATTCCAAAATCTGTATGTTTAACCCTGATTTTCTGTCCAAACTATAGCCCAATGTATCCAATAGACTCCTATAATATTCACCTGAACCTCCTGACAACAACTCAAATTCAGTATACCCAAAATTGAATTCATCTTTTCCCTGAACTTTCTCCTCTGGCTGACTTCCCAATTTTTGTCAAAGGCAAAATTATTGTAGCAAGGCTTAAAACCTCAGTCACCTTCAACTACTCCCCCCTCCCTTCTCATATCCAACCCAAGTCCTATGAATTTTTTTTAGGGTTTTTTTTTTTGCAAGGCAAATGGGGTTAAGTGGCTTGCCCAAGGCCACACAGCTAGGTAATTATTAAGTGTCTGAGACCAGATTTGAACCCAGGTACTCCTGACTCCAGGGCCGGTGCTCTATCCACTACACCACCTAGCTGCCCCAAATTTTAATTTCACTATAGCTGTTGTGTCCTTATTTTCATACCCAATGCCAGTATCTTATTCCCTTATTGCCTCTCACCTAGTTAATTACAGTAAATTCCTAACCAGACTCCCTGATTTCAACTTAGCCACTCATTTAAGCTATCTCATATATCATCACAATGTTAAACTTCCTAAACCAGACTTCTGCTTTTATTACTCTCTTACATATATCTCTCTCCTGACTTCCAGTCTCATATCTCCTACTGTCAATTGTACATTTTGAATTGGATGTCCCCTAGGTATTTTAGACTTAATTATATCCAAAACTGAACTCGTTATCTTTTCCCACAACTCACCTCTGCTACTATCTATTTATATACATGTGCTCATCTGCATGTGTAGGTATGAATACATACACATCTCTATTTCAATACATATGTGTTTACATGAAAGCTTTTGTGTATGCATGCATACTACATATCCACACATCTTATAACTGCTAAGGACACAACTATCCCCCCTCCCTGACTCATTCAACCATGGGAGATTTTTTTTTTTTAGATTTTTCAAGGCAATGGGGTTAAGTGGCTTGCCCAACGCTACACCACTGGATTTGAACTCAGGTACTCCTGATTCCAAGGCCAGTGTTCTATCCATTGCGCCACCCAGCCACCTCCCAGGAGATTTTTTTTAAATTAATTTAAGGCAGTGGGGTTAAGTGACTTGCCCAAGATCACACAGCTATCCCTGACTCATTCAGACTCACAACTTCAGCATCATCCTCAACTCTCACCCCCCCATATCCATTCCTTTTCCAAATCTTGTCATTTCTACCTTTGCCACATCTCTTGCATGTGTTGCCTTCTGCTTACACAACCACAACATTAGTTCAATTTCTCCTTACCTCTCACCTGCTTCAAAACTTTCCCCAACCTAGTCCATCCTACACTCAGATATCAAAGTGATTTTCCTAAATCCTATTTCTGATCTGGTCACCTCCTACTCAATAAACTCCAGTGGCTTTCTGTCACCTTTGACTTTAAAAGCCAAATATAAAATTTTCTGTTTGACTTTTAAAGTCTTTCATAAACTAGTCCCTTACTACTTTTCCATGTCTTTTTATACCTTACTTCATTCTCCAGATTCCCTTGCACAAAACATTCTATTCCTCTACTCTTTGCATTTTTTACTGACTGACTAACTAACCCTACTCCCATGCTTCTTTCTTCATTTCCTCCTCCTGATTTCTTGGGTTTCCTCAGTCAAGTAAAGATGGAGAGGAAGTGTGAAATTTATGTTACAGACAAGAGAATCTTTAGCAAAATCAGCTGGGAAAAGGTAGAGCAAATTCAAGCAACGGCAAGTAAGAGGAGTGCAGGGAACTTCAAGGACCAAACTAAGAAATTTGGAGGTTTTTTGATAGACTATAGGTAGGGACACACAAGCCAAATCAAAAAAAAAAAAAAAACATGTATTATCACCTACTATATGCCAGACATTGTGATAAGATTTGAGGATACAAAGAAATGGAAAAAAAAGAATTCCTATCCTCAAAGAGTTCATAGTCCAGGGGGACATGAACAGCATGCAAAAACTATATACAAAAGATACCCAATGTATATGAGTACATACATGTGCATACATGTACATACAAATTTATATATGTAAATATATGATAAATTTCAGATAATCTCCACATGGAAGGTACTAGCATTAAAAGGGATCTGGAAAGGCTTCTGGCTTCCTTCAAGTCTCCATCTTTACTTGTTGAAATCATTTGAGACCCAACATTATCAAATATTTTCTGATTTCCTCCCTCCCTCCCAGTCAAAAGTTATCTCTCTATCCTTCTTGTTCTCCCTCTTCCTCCTATTCTATCTACCCCTCTAAATTCCCATATTTCCTACCTCTTTACTTCTCCTTCACAATCCAACTTGATTAAAGTCATCTGTATGCAAACTAACTCCCTTCCAAGATGGTACATCCTCAAGTACAAAAACCTATCTGTTTTACCTTTATATTCTCCAGAGTAGTACCTAGAATAGTACTCTGTTGATGTATAAGTAGGAGCTCCACAAATATTTGAATGAAAGAATGACTTCAAGGCAGAGAAAATATATTTTGGCTTATTTTATAAGTTGTCCTGTATCACTAGTCACTCACAGTTAGTCAAATGCTCACTTTTATAGAGTACCAGCTTTTCCTCATCCTCAGAGGAATTTTAGCCAAAGACAAAGAGGCTATAATATTTTCTTAAAATTGACTTCATAGATATTCTTGCTGTTTTACCTTAAAAAGTTTCCTCAAAATTAATCAGCATATCTCTTTGGGGGGGGATAGCATTTCCTATGAATTCTTGCAGTTTGCACTAATTTAATTTGCATGGCTAGCCTTAGATAAACACTTAGAAATTGGCCTGATCCTGTGACTAGGATTTTGTAAGAGTAAACAATTTACCCTAGTCATGCATATAGGACCTTTTAGGGGCTCCATCTTGTTAGCATATTGGAAATTACCTTCTACAGGAAACAAAATTGTGCATTGAATGATCTCCTACCAGAGGCTGGATAAAATTCACTGCTATGTGATGAGATAATGATTTTTTCAGCATGAAGTTTACATAATCTGCAGTCATATGATATGTGCTTGTATGTATGTGTGTATGTGTGTGTGTGTATGTGTTCTGCATGCTTTCTTCCAAATGACTTGGATTTTTTCCATCTTAATACTGTCTGTCCCTATTGGGGAGCAGTTATCCATACTTCACAAGTACTGACAGGCATCATTTAGTAAAATCCCACAGTTCATTAATGCTGTACAGAATTGGTACTAGAATTCATTACCTCCTGAGGCCTAACCCAGTATTCTCCTGTCTGTCATGCAAGGCAAATGAGAACTGAATCTCTCTGTCCCCTTCTTCATTCAGTTCCTGCCATTCCTTCGACAGCCTTCTAAGTCAAGGGCACATTGCTCAATTTATTCACTCAAAAGGCAGCTTGGCTTAGTATATAGAGGATTGTTCTCAAAATCAAGATGTGGCCTGGGTCCAAGCCTTACTTCTGTTCTATATGTGACCCTGGGCATGTTACTTAATCTTTAGGCAATTTTAATACTATAAGTTCCTGAAAAGGTACTGACCTGCCTTGATAGAGAGAATTTCCTTTGGGATTCCCTATACCAGTGAAATCACAATTCCAATCTCATCCTATCTTCACTATCTCCCCCCCCAAAAAAATTGGGAATTTGGCAGATTCTAGCCAGTTTAAACTTGACTTTCAAGTTTAGTGTTCTGAGATTTAGAAAATTAGATTGAAAATAATTTTTACTCACACATCATGTAATATAGACACTTCATTTTACAGGTGAAACTGGGATCAGAAGTTAAGGGGGCAGCTAGGTGGGGCAGTGGATAGAGCACCAGCTCTGGAGTCAGGAGTATCTGAGTTCAAATCCAACCTCAGATACTTAATAATTTCCTAGTTGTGTGACCTTGGGCAAGTCACTTAACCCCTTTGCCTTAAAGGGAAAAAAAAAAGAAAATGAAAAGAAGTTAAGGAATTTCCCTAGGGTCATATAGCTAAGTGGTACCAGCTAGAGTTAGCAACATCATCTTTCTTCTACCCTACATTTTCCTCTCAGATCCACAGATATAAAAGTTCACAATTCATATCTTCTTACTTTATTTTATTTTTTACAGCTAATAATAAAGCCATGATATAGTAAATTTAAGCTTTTCTAACATAGCATTTCATTTTGAGATTGGTTTCCTTCTTGACACTCTGTAGTTCCCTCTAAGCTATCTCCTCCCAACAGATCTATAAATTCTGGAGTTTTCACTGAAATTTTTCATTGTACGGTTTAGAATTATAGATATGGCTAATTACAGGTTTCTAAGTCTGGGAAACATGCCAAGTCTTTTAGACATTTATTCAATAAGTCCTGGTAACAAAATTTGCCTAAGTTTTGATGTTAGCCATAGGTGATGGCTTTTTTCCTGCCAAATTACAGGAAACTGCCTCACTCAAACCCTATTAGAAACCCTAGAGACAGAAGTATTTCTAGCCTGAGTTTCTAAGGTGCTACAAATAGTCCTACTGAGAGTGTTTTGGAGAGATGGACAGTACACTAAATGCAGAAAAGCATCTGTTAATAAAGCTTCTCCAGCCCCATTTTTTAGAACTTATGGAGTTTTTAATTGAAGAGTAACAACTTATAGAGTAAGTTAGTCTGAGGATGAGATTATCTCAATACAACATTACAAGTAGTTATTAAACTCATAGGGTCTAGAGCAGGAAGAAACCTTGGAGTCAGCAAGTCTAGCCCTTTCATTTTACAAAGAAGGAAAACTCAGGTAAGTTTTTTTAAAGGATCATATAACTATAGATTGAGAAAAGGAATAGAATCCTAGAGACCATCAAACCAACTTCTCCTCTCCCATTTTACAGATGAGAAAATTGACTCACTGAGAGATTAAGTCATTTATCTTAATCTTAATGACTTAATCTTTTTAAGAACTCTTATTTTTTAGATTTAAAAACACTTTTTATAATTTGTTTTTTATTAAGTAATTGCACCAGAAGGTGTGGTTAAATACAGTAGGAGAGTAAAAACACATGAAAAATCTGTTGCTGAACCCAGCTCAAGGCCTATCTAAACATCCAGTAGTAAAACCACCCGGACCCAGATAAAGACCCAGAAAATAATATTCTTTCATCATAGAGCACAACATAAGTTCTGAAAGGCCTAATTCTACAGTAGAAAAAACACAGAGAGAGCAAGAGAAAAATAAAGAACTTTAACAAGTTATCTCTTGCATTTTGAATTTTTGGTCTCTAAACTAGAGATTTTAACTCTTTTTCAAGAAATGATCAACAAGATTTGGCAAGGTGGGAGGGAGCAAGGGAGAGAAGAAGGAAGGAAGAAAAAAGAGGGAGGAGAAACAAGGGAAGAAAAAGAAAAAGGAAAGGAAGAGAGAGGGAGAAAAGGAGGAAGGAAGGGGAAAAGGAGAGAAGGGAGAAGGGAGGGAAGGAAGAAAAGAAAGGAGAAAGGTAGAAGGGGGGAAGGAAGAAACAGATGGACATGCACCAAAAAACCACCCACACACTCATCACATCCCCAAGTATATTGGTACCATCTCTATGTTGCCATGACTTTAGGCAAATGCAAGTTCCAAAAGTTAAAATCTAATTCAATCTAATGATTTCCTCTAAAGTTAATTTTTGTCAAATTGGAATGTATTAGTGTAGTACTTGATAGATTCAGGGCAGTGGAGTCAACCAAAAAATAGCAAAAACTTGGAGAAGGAAGGTCTAGAAGAGAAACAAGTACCACAAAGGAAAAAAGCACATATACATAAGTTGTATGATTCATATACAGAAAACTAAAAGTGTTATGAAAGTTATGTGATTTATTGAGGCACCCAGTGCTGTTGGTTCTTTGTAATGAATAAATAAAAGTAGCCATCCAATCTTACTTTCATTACTGAAATCTAGGAATAGATTTGTCTTTTATATGGCAGATCCATGTTTTTCTAAGTACAGGCTTATATGTGTACTCTTCTTTATTTCTATTGTTTCTTTCTTCCTTGGAGTTTTTAAGAAATTAAGGATCCCTTTCTATGTCCCTTTCTGTTTGAGGATTTTCTTTAAGTATCATATCCTAGAACCATATTTGCAAAAATATTTATAGTAGCTCTTTTTGTGATGGCAAAAAAATTAGAAATTGAGAGAATGTCCATCAATTGGGAAAGGACTGAACAAATTATGGTATATGAACATAATGGAATATTATTGTTCTATAAGAAATGATGAACAGGCAGATTTCAGAAAAACCTGTACTTACATGAACTGATGCTAAGTGAATGAGCAGAATAAGGAAAATATTGTACACAGTAAATGATGATCATCTATGATAGATAGATTTAGCTCTCCTCAACCATACAGTGATCAAAGACAATTCTAAGAGGCCTGTGTTAGAAAATGCTACCCACATCCAGAGAAAGAAGTTGAGTGTAAAGGTAGATTAAAGTATATTATTTTTAGTATACTATTTTTAATTTGTTTTTTGTTTTTTCTTTCTCATGATTTTCCCTTTTGTTCTGATTCTTCTTTCATAGCATAATTAATATGGAAATATGTTTAGCATGGATATGCTTGTATAGCCTTTATCAGATTGCTTGCTGTCTTGGAGAAGGATGAGGAGGAGGATGAATGTTAAAATAAATGCTAGTTGATTGTGAAAAACATTTTAAAAACTGGAAAAACAAAGAATCACATCCTAGGAAGACTAAAATCTTAAACTCTTCTTAGTGCTTAATTAACTCAGTTTAACAGGATTTCTTATCTCTTAGGAATCAAATTTTATTTCCTGTTTCCTGACCTGTGCATACTGCTTGGGGAGACATGTACCTTTTCAGTTATCTGTATAGAGTGAAGCTGACAGCAGAAAAAGATTCTGACAGAAGCAACATCTTGAATAGTTTCTGCTAAAATTATAAAAAGATTGGAAACTGGAAAAGAATTTGGGGCAGGAAAAGTAGATTTGATATTCATCAGCATAAAGATAGTAATTAAATTCATGGGAATTAATATCATCTTGTGAAATGGGAAGGAGAGATTGATAGAGGAAAAGAGAAGAAACCTAGAACATAACCCCAGAGGGATACCCCCAGATCAAGAGGAAGATTCAGCAAACAAAACGAAGAACAAATTTTGTCTTTTCATAGCCAGTGTATCAAAATGCTATTTATCTCTTCTTAAAGATCCATGCTAATAAATAATGAGGACTATTTCGAGAATGTGATATTCAATTAAAAGGTCCCTACCAATTCTCAAATTTTGTAGTTCTATAGTCCTGCATCTTGACCATGAGTACAATTAGGAAGGTAAAAGTTTGGAGGAGGGATTAACCACTGGGGTTAGTGGTGCTATCAAACATAACCAACTTTAATGTTCTTAAGTAGTTAACTGGAATGAAAAGGAGACTTGGGTAACAAAGGCAAGAAATACCTAAGCCCAACCCTATTTAAAGGTGTCAAATACCATGTTTTTTAAGAATGAATAGTTCACTGTAATCCAAACTTTGGAGGCAGCATGACATAGTGTAGAGAACTAGACTCAAGTTCTTTAAGACCTTGGGTCAAGTCCTTCTAACACTGAACATGTGACTTGGGGTAAGTCATTCTGGGTATCCCTATGAAACTCTCTTAGACAATAAATTTTGGAGAAGGTGTCTATCTCCATTAGTAGAGGAAGCTTGATTTTTATAAAACTATTTTATAATGCATAGGGGGGAAAAATGACATAGGTACTAGGGTGGCACAATGGATAGAGCACTGGCCCTGGAGTCAGGAGAACCTTAGTTCAAAACTAGTCTCAGACACTTACTAGCTGATGACCCTGGGCATGTCACTTGAACCGAATTGTGTGTGTGTGTGTGTGTGTGTGTGTGTGTGTGTGTGTGTGTGTGTTTATGCATAAAAACTGTACAAGGGGGACCACTAGATGGTACAGTGGATAGAGTACTAGCCCTGGAGTCAGGAGAACCTGAGTTCAAATCCTGTCTCAGACACATAATAATTGCCTAGCTATGTGACCTTGGGCAAGTCACTTAACCCCACTGCCTTGTTTTAAAAAAACCAAAAAAACTACACAAGAGTCAAACAATGAAAGATACTCATTATCTATAATTTAACCTTTCCTAGGAATAAATATTATAATTTTGAAAAAATTTACAACTTGACTTTTTTCTTTGAAATACCATTTTGGTCTTTACGAATTGTCCTAAGTACACAAAATGACTCAAATATACATAACATTTTACGGTTTACAGTTTTTTCTCATATGTAGAGAAAATATGATTGGGTTCATTTTACAGATAAGGAAAACTGAGGCTCAAGTTAAGCAGTTTGTTCACACACTTTTAATATTAGAGCCAGATCTTGAAAATTGCTTTCAACCCATTCCCAGTGTTATTTATGGTCAGGTGACAATCTCTGATGAAGCTTCTTCAACTGTAAAACAAAGACCTCTGAGGTCTCTTTATTCTTTAGTTCTATGATCCTTTAAAGCTTTGAGTACTTTGATGATCTGTGACTTCATTGTTGTGGTGGGGAAAGCCTTGGGTTTGAAGCCAGAGGACTAGGGCACAAATTTCAACTTTGTTACCTCCTACCTACCAGCAAGTGGTGGTGAGAATTCAAAGAACCACAATGACTCCATCTTGTGACTCAATTCTACATGTAGTTCAGTTCTTTAGCTATAGGTCTAATTCAGTTTCGGTCTTGAGAAAAAACTTTAATCAGTTGTAGGAACTGTGAGAAAACTGTATTGCATTATTTGAACCTAGCTCTTCATGACTGGGGAGATGGACCATTGCTACTGCTGCTTGGAGAACCCTAACTAAAAACTTAGCTTATCCTGACCAGAAACCTGGTCAAATCCGAGGAGTTTTCTCACAATTTTACACCTCAGGCAACCCACATGTCTTTTCTGAAAACTGACTGTATTCTGATCAATAAGCTATTGTTTCCATGTTCCTTTGATTGATTACAGACCTTCAGAGGGAGTGAAACACATCTTTTTCTGATTTCAGGGAATTGAACCTGTTTACTCTCCCCCTCCCAACTTGTAAAAATCCTAATAATTCTTCCAGAAATCAGATTGCCTAATTTTTTATTCTGGTTCTTTTATTTTAATTAATTGGTCTTATTGAGCCCTTCCTTATTGAAGAAGACCAAATGACATCACTATGTTTGAAACAAATTGCAGTATGTCCAACTGTGGCTGATCATATCAATATGAGCTCAGAATTCTCCACCATAGATTGGGTACAAATAGTCCATATGAACACCTGGGATGGGTACTCTAAGTTTACAGATGACATTTCCTTTGAGCTACTTCACCCTCACTGATGAGGGCACTCCATTCTGGACTGTCCTGTGCCAGTGTCTCCCATACTGTACAATCAACTCTAAAGTTCTTCAATGAGACCATCAGGATATCTCAGTATCGCTTCTTTGGAGCCCCTTGTGAGCACTTGCCCTGTGTGAGTTCTCCATAAAATGTTTTGTTTTTTTTTTTTGGCAAGCATATGTCTAGCATCCTAACAACTTGTCCAACCCATCATAGTTTTACTCTCTGTAGTAATGTTGAGTATCTTCAGTTTTCCTAAGACATTTTAAATGGAAGCAATTCATTTCCTGACATGGCACTGGTAGACTGTCCAAGTTTCACAGGCATACAGCAATAAGGTCAGCACAATGGCTCTGAAGACCTTCAGTTTAGTAGTCAGTCTAATATATACCCACACTTCCTTTTGGAGTCTCCCAAATACTGAGTTAATTCTGGCAATGCATGTGTCAATCGCATTGTCAATGTAGGTACCTCCTTGGAAAGGACACTGCCAAGGTAAGGGAACTTGTCTACAGCACTCAAAACTTCTACATTTGTTATAGTTGATGGTTTCACATCTGGAAGGTGTGCTGCTGGCTGATGGACCACCTGTGTTTTCTTGGTGTTAATTGTTAGACCAAAATTAACACAAGCAGTAGAGAATTGATTCATACTTTGTTGCATCTCAACTTCAGAGGCTGCACTGAATGCACAATCATCTGCAAACAAAAGATCATATACTAACACTCCCTCTACTTTGGTCTTAGAATTTGCCATCAGTGCAATGACTGATCTTGAGACCATGTTCACCCTCAATGAAGGCATTTGATAACATGACTGAAAGCATTAAAATGCATGAGAGCAAGGACTCAACCTTATTTCACTTCATTGGTGACTGGGAAATCTTGAGAGTATTGTCCACTATCCAGAACCCAGGCATGCATGCTATCATTGAAATTGATGTACTTCTCCAGGCAACAAAATTTGGACATAATTTTCCATAAACCCTCATGACTGACGGTATCAAAGGCCTTGGTCAGGGCTATAAATGGTCTATACAGACTTCTCTTTTTTTCCTGGAATTTTTCCTGGAGTTGTTGGGCAGCAAAAACCATATTGACTGTTCCTCCACCCTTTCTGAAGCCACACTGACTCTCAGAGAGGTGACCAGCTTCCAAGTGAAGGATCAGTCTATTGAGAAGGACTCTGGCAAGAATCTTACCAGCGATGACTAAAAGAGAAACACATCCCCATGATTGTCACAGGACAATCTATTCTCCTTACCTTTATAAAGATGGAAAATGAAGGCATCCTTGAATTCTTGGGGGATAACCTCTTCATGCCATATAACCTGGAAAATTTTAGTCAAAATGAATACTTGGGGGCATCTAGGTGGCATAGTGGATAGAGCACTGGCACTGGAGTCAGGAGTACCTAAGTTCAAATCTGGCCTCAGACACTTAATAATTACCTAGCTGTGTGACCTTGGGCAAGCCACTTAACCCCACTGCCCTGCAAAAACCTAAGGAAAAAAATAATACTTGAAGAATTAATGTCAACAGATTACAGTGTCTCTCTGAGTTGGAACAGTTTGTTGTAAAACTGAACCAACACACAGTTGGCAATAGTGGAGCACAAAAGGAGTGGACAGCTTTCAGTGATCTGTTGTACAGCACTGCATTTGCTCATCTGGGCCAGAATACTCACAAACACCAAGACTGGTTTGATGAAAATGATGGAGAAATACAGAAACTGCTAAATGAAAAATGAGAACTCCACAGGGTTTACCAACAGAAAAGTTCATCCCTTTCTAAGAATGCAGTATTGCATCAAAAGTAAAGTCCAAGTGAAGCTTAGAGAGATGCAGGACTCTTGGCTCAGTGAGAAGGCAAATGAAATTCAATATTATGGAGACAGTAATAAACTAAAATGGTTTTACAATGCCCTGAAGGTTATTTATGGGCTAAAGGCATATGGTGCATCTCAGCTACTCAGTGCTGATGGATCTATATTGATTAACTATAGGGATATGATCCTAGAAAGATGGACTCAACACTTCCATAGTATTCTTAACAGATCATCATCAATGCAGAAGTCATTGACCATTTACCTCAAGTTGAAGTCAATTGGTCCCTAGCTAAAGTTCCAACTGAAAAAAGAGGTTTTGAATACCATTAGGTTCCTTTCAAGTGCTAATTCTATCACAACTAAGATCTACAAGGTGGCAGAGTCCATTGATCATCCAAAAACTGACTTAATATTTCAAAATCTGTCTCCCTTTATATTTGGGGTCCAATGCCAAAGTTGAGGAAGGTCTGGTACCAAATTGTCAGGTAATTATCATTTGTTCATTTCTTTCATTCATGTCTATTTGTGACTCCATTTGGGGTTTTCTTGGCAAAAATTCTAAAGGAGTTTACCATTTTCTTCTCTGACTCATTTTACAGATGAGGAAACTGAGGAAAACCAGATTAAGTAAATTGCCTAGGGGAACATAACTAATAAGTATGGGCAGTCAGATTTGAACTCAGGAAGTATAGTCTTCCAGACTGTAGACCCAGCACTCTGTGTCACTTAGAAAATCAAAATTTTGTTTCTTCACTCATTTCATCTTTCACTGACCACATGCCTATGTGAAATGTCACATTAAGCAATTTAATTAATTAATTTAATCTCTATAGGATCACTTCCCTCATCTACACAATCACAAGGTTCAGCTTTGCAGTGTTTCCTTTCCAGCCCTAACATCCTATGATCTTTCTGCTGATGTCTTAGGTAGATGATCTTCATAAGCTACAGGGTTTTTTTTCCCTTTTCATATCCCAGTAAAACAATATTCTAATGATGAGCATCTCTGCATTGAGTTAAATTGGTCTTTGAAGCCCTTCTGGATTTTTAGCTTAGTAAGAAGTACCAGTGTTTGTATTCCCCAAACATAGCTACAAGACTGCAGATTTATTCCTATGCTACACTGAGGCACTGACCCAGGACTTTATGACCTATCTTTTTTTTTCATTAGACTTGTGATTTCATTGGTTTAGAGAACTCTTGTTAAAGAAAATTCCTTTAAAAATAAAGGTCTGGGGCAGCTAGGTGGCAAAGTGGATAAAGCACCGGACCTGGAGTCAGGAGTACCTGGGTTCAAATCCAGTCTCAGACACTTAATAATTACCTAGCTGTGTGGCCTTGGGCAAGCCACTTAACCCTATTTGCCTTGCAAAAACCTAAAAAAATATATATAGGTCTGGGGGCGGCTAGGTGGCATAGTGGATAAAGCACTGGCCTTGGAGTCAGGAGTACCTGGGTTCAAATCCAGTCTCAGACACTTAATAATTTCCTAGCTGTGTGGCCTTGGGCAAGCCACTTAACCCCATTGCCTTGCAAAAACCTAAAAAATATATATTTATAGGTCTGCAACATCTCACACCCTATACCAAGATAAGGTCAAAATGGGTACATGATTTAAACATAAAGGGTGATACCAAAAGCCAATTGGAAGAGCAAGGAATCATTTACCTATCAAATCTATGAAGAAGAGAAGAATATATGACCAAATGACAAATAGGGAATATTATGAAATGCAAAATAGAAAATTTTGATTATATCAAATTGAAAAGTTTTTGCATAAAAAATTATAAGCAAGATTAGAAGGAAAGAGGAAATCTGGGAAACAATTTTTATAGCCAGTGTTTCTAAAATAAAGAATTGAATCATATTTATAACTAGGTGGCACAAGGGATATAGCATTGGCTTTGGAGTCAGAAGGACCTGGGTTCAAATTTGACCTCAGACATTGACCTTAACACTTACTAGCTCTGTGACCTTGTGTCTGATTAATCCTGATTACCCTGTACACAGAGTCATCTTCTATTTTCCTGATTCATATCTGGACCTAGATGACTCTGGAGGAGAAAGTGAGGCTAGTGACTTAACACAGCACCCCTCACTCAAATCCAAAATCATGTGCTTATCGTGACATCATCTCACTGATGTCATGGTCTTCTACAAGAACAAAGGACAAATATCATTTATAAG
Organism: Macrotis lagotis; assembly: GCF_037893015.1. Classification (NCBI taxonomy): domain Eukaryota; kingdom Metazoa; phylum Chordata; class Mammalia; order Peramelemorphia; family Peramelidae; genus Macrotis; species Macrotis lagotis. The sequence goes on along the minus strand of NC_133666.1, from coordinate 109,817,460 downwards.
AATACAATTGATAAATGATCAAGAGATATGAGTACACTTTTCAAATTTAAAAAAGTTATCTATAGTCATATGAAAACATGCTCTCACTCTTAATTAGAGGAATGCAAATTAAAACAACTTAAGATATCACCTCTTACCCATCAAATTGACTAATATGACAGGAAAGGGAGCTTATCAATGTTGGAGGGGATGTGGGAAAATTGAACATTAACTCATGGTTGGTGGAATTGTGAATTGACCCAGATTCTGGGGAGCAATTTGAAACTATACTTAAAGGGTTCTAAAATTGTACAGACTCTGATCCAGTAACACCACTAGATCTATATCCCAGAAATCATAAAAAAAAAAAGAAAAACACTCAATGTGTATAAAAATGTACATAGCAGCTCTTTTTTTGTTATGGCAAAGAATTGGAAATTGAGGGGAACACCCATCAATAGGGGAATGATTGAATAAGTTGTGGTATGAAATGTAATGGAATATTATTGATCCACAAGAAATGATGAGCAGGCATATTTCAGAAAAACCTGGGAAGACTTACATGAACTGATGCTAAGTAAAGTGAACAGAATCAGAACATTGTACACACCAAGAGCAACATTGTGTGATGATCAACTATGATAGACTTAGCTCTTCTCAATAATACAATGATCAACGATAATTCTAAAAGAATTGTGCAGAGAATGCCATTCACATCCAGAAAGAAAACTATGGAGTCTGAATACATATCACTATTTTCACTTTTTTTAATGTTTTATTCCTTCTTGTTGTTTTTCCCTTTTGTTCTGATGGCTAATATGGAAATATGTGTAACATGATTGTGCATCTATAACCCATATCAGATTGCTTGCTATCTTAGGGCAGGGGGAGGGAAAGGAGAAAGGAAGAAAATTTTATAAAAATGATTTTTTGAAAACTATCTTTATATATAATTGAAAAAATTAATTTGGGGGGGGGGAACTACAGGTCTGCAGTTGCATAGCCAATTATATAGTAGCCTGGGACCTTGAAAAGTTTTGTCCAGGGTCACATATCCAGTATATTCCAGAACAGGATTTGTCCAAACTCCCTAACTTGACCATTCTGTGCGACATATTTCCCTCTATTTTTTCAAAATGTTTAATCATTAATTCGTCTATCTTGATGTTCTTATAAAGGTGGAATTCCATAAAGCCTGGCACATAGACATACCTGGTCAAAGTCACTTCTTCAGTCTTTAGAGAGTTCCTAAATACCAGACAAGGGCTCAGTCCATGGAGCCAGAAAGCTAACACTTAAAGAAAATTTAAATATACATTCCAAAGTCCTAACAAGATTTTATTACATATGAGGGATATCCTCCCACCACTTTGAATATTGTAATATTTCCCCTCTTATTCGTATCAAAGAATATCACTGTTTTCCACCTATTTGCTAAACCCCCTATAATCAAAGAGCCCCATATCATATAATATACTACTTTCAGGGTATTTTAATCTTTTACTTTTAAAATATTTATTTTCCTTAATAAGAAGACTTTGGGTAGTAAGAAAAATGGCTTATAGACACACTTGTAACCTACTACATATTCAGAAAATATATAAATGGAGGTGGTGATGGAGCTGGTAGTAATAGTAGTATATATTTATATAGTGCTTTAAGGAGTTTGCCAAGTGCTTTTTCTTTTTCTCCTCACAGCAACTCTGGGACATAGATGTTATAATCATGCTTGTTTTACAAATGAGGAAACTGAGGCAGGCAGTGATTTGCCCAGGATCACATAGTTTTTTTTTTTAGGATTTTGCAAGGCAAATGGGGTTAATTGGCTTGCCCAAGGTCACACAGCTAGGTAATTACTAAGTGTCTGAGACCGGATTTGAACCCAGGTACTCCTGACTCCAGGGCCCATGCTTTATCTACTGCCCACCTAGCCGCCCCCAGGATCACATAGTTATCAAGGGTCTATGATTGTATTTGAACTCATGTGTTAGACTCCCCATCCAGTACCCTATCCGCTCTACCACCCAGATGCCTCTAGTCAAATAGACGACATACTGTCTTTCAGATGAAGGATCTGTGTTCAAATCCCAGCTCTGTCTCTTCTACCAATACTACCTATCAAATCACTTGATCTTTATGGGCTTCCATTTCCTTACCTATAAGATGAGATGGCTAGATTATTAGATGACTTCTTTCATCTCTAGAGCTATGTTCCTATCTAGGATCTCATGAATATGATGGGAGAAATGAAATCAAAACTGATTCATCTCCACAGTGAGGCAAATAGCACAAATCTTTAAATCCCCCACTTAGTTCAAACAGTTCTGAAATTTATCTTGATTTTTACTTGTAGGGTTCTCCGCCACTATTGGCATTGTGGGCACTCTTTCCACTCATTTCCAAACTACATATTGTCCTCTTGCTAATGACTCAAGACAGTGTTCATCCAACTATTAGTCTTTCTAGCAGAGACAGCCAGTTTCCATAACATTTGTTGATTATTCAAGTCAGAACTTAAAAATCAGTCTGGTAGTGTTCTATCATGCCAGAGGAGCCTTCTGTCAATCCACTCCATTTTAAAGGTAGCAGACCCATGAAAAATCAATCCTGCTTGAAGTTTCCCAATAACCAAGCTCCTACTTGCTACTTGGTAGTAATTGAAACACACAAAATGATGGTGAAAGCAAAGATTTGTTGTAATCCAGTTGAATACTATTTTCTCTGATGTTTTCTGAGGTTGAAAGTTTATAATTACCTTGGTAATTGATAGACAATGCCCAGATTATAAATTTATACCATTATCTGAAGGATGAAGCTTTTCTTGTTCATAAGTTCTTTAACAGAGTGAAAAAATAAGTTGATTTTTTTTCCAAATGATGAAATTGTGGCAAGAGCATTGACTTTGGAGTTAAAGGATATAGGTTGAGACCTACATATGATATTTACTACATGTGTGACTTTGGGTGGGCAAGTCTCGAATGAGGAATTGCTCAGAAAATGTAAAAAAGGAGTCATCCTTTGGTGACTTTTCAGGAAGATCTGGTCAAAAGTAACAAATGATAAGCAAGGATGGTTGGTTTGTGATCTATTTCTTTAAAAGGATTACCCACATAAAGGACATTCAGGTGTCCCACTGCAGTTAAGGAAGTGCCTTTCTCAGATGCATTTGCTCTGAGAAGTCTATCGAGATGCTCTATGGAGTGCAGCTAGGTGGTGCAGTGGATAGAACACCAGCCCTGGAGTCAGGAGGACCAGAGTTCAAATCTGGCTCCAATCACCTAAAAATTGCCTAGCTGTGTGATCTTAGGCAAGTCACTTAACCCCATTGCCTTAAATAAGAAATTTTTTAAAAAATTTAAATTAAAAAATAGATGCTATATGGAAAGATAATTATTTGGATTGAAGCAGCAGGGCACTCTGATGGAGAGAGAGAGGAGGCAGCATGTGCCATATAAGTGAAACCTCTCCCCCGCCTTGATAACTATCTCCCTTGGACTTCAATGACAACAGTTAAAATCCTGAAATCAAAGACCTTTGGAAACAATCCCTGTAGAGGTACAACCTTGAATCTGCAAGTCCTATAGCCACAATTCCTAAACACTTAGAAAAGAAAATTCTTCAACATTAGAAACTAATGATTTTATCACTGGAAATGAAACTCCAGGAGTCAGGAGAACTTATTCAAATGTGACCTCAGATACTTACTGACTGTATGACCCTAACCAAATTACTTAACCCTGATTGCCATAAAAAAAGAAAGAAATTGAATTCAAGAGGCATTATACTTATGGAAAGTTTAATTGCCAGATGGAAAGATCTCATTATCCTTTGGGTGTAGTAGCAAGGGCTGGAAGCCCTTTATCCAAAGACTTGTGGCAAATATTTACACTGTTTAGATCAGGGACCACCATTGGCTCCTCTCAAGTCCTTTCTTGGGAGTCAGTGTTTGTGTGTGTGTGTGTATGTGTGTGTGTGTGTGTGTGTGTGTGTGTGTGTGTGTGTACTCATTTCATCACATACCAGGCAAGAATTAAAAGAGGCAGACAAAGAAGTAGTGGGGGGGGGGGGTTAGTGTTATCAGTTTTTTAAAAAAGCATCAACAGTTGACTATGGAAGTGAATTTGAGCATAGTTAGATGCTTCATTCAACACTAATGTCTTGGAGAGGAGTAGAATTACTACAGCATCAAGGGGAGGTAACATTACTGGGATGTACATTTAATTAGGTCGACCAAATTGTGAATCTTCAGTCATGGAGTCAGAGTAAGAATTTGATGAATCTCCATGATGTGAAGATACTCTTACATCATCTAGGAGAAATTTCTCTGATGTGATATGTCTTCATGTTTCTATGCCTGGTACTCTGACAAATAGGGAGACAGGTGGGAAGGGAGTTCACAATATGTGTGCCTATTGTGCCTTTTCTGCTGTTTTGTAACAGCATTTGGTACTAAGGAGTTAATGTTTCAGTATAGAATCTATGATCATAAGGTCTTTTCAATTCATTTTACCCTAAGAAAAACTTAAAGAGCCCAGACATAATAGAAAAAGATATTAAGTCATATGTTTCTCTCTCTCTCTCTCTCTCTCTCTCTCTCTCTCTCTCTCTCTCTCTCTCTCTCTCTCTCTCCCTCCCTCCCCCTTTCTCTCCCCCTCCCTCCTCTTCCCTTCCCTCATTACCAGTTCCTCAGATTTTACATTGATTTTAACCTTGCATCTTCTCATGGCCTCCCCATCCTTAACTTTCCTTCCCTCAGTGGCCCCAATTTATGAGAAACCCACAGAGCCCCAACCCTTATCCTAACTCTTATGATAAAATTCCTAAGATTACCTGAGTCTATCTTTTCACTGGAATATGGAATCTCTACTACCGTCCTTTGGATATTCAAAGATAGAACTTATTTGCAATTTAGCAAGTCAAGCCTAAATTAAAAGATATAAGAGTCAATAGTAATTCCCCAAGGTTCTGAATCTGGGTGACTGGAAAGATGATGGTAGCAAGTTTGGAGGAGAAATTGGGTTTTGAGAGGAAAAATAATGAGTTGTATTTTGGACATGTCAAGTTAGAGATGCTAAGGGGACATTCAGTTGCAAAGAAAATGTCAGAGCTGGAAGTGATCTCAAAAATCCTCTGGTCTGGGATAAAGGAAACTGAGGTTATATGGTAAACTGATTTGTCCAAGGTTATATACACACAATTCTTGTTGGCAGAACTGGAACCCAGTCCCCTAATTTCTAGGTCCTTTTCTATTCATGATCCTGAACCCTACTTCTTTTTTTTCCCTTTGCTTTTTGCAAGACAATGGGGTTAAGTAACTTGCCCAAAATCACACAGCTAGTAATTATTAAGTATCTGAGGCTAGATTTGAACTCTGGTCCTCCTGACACCAGGAGTGATACTCTATCCACTGTACCACCTAGCTGCCCCTTTTCCCTACTTCTAAACATGCAAGGAAAGACTGGTGAAAGTGTTTGGAAAATATTTTTTTAATTTTTTTAAAGAACCCATCAGGATAATGCTTAGTCTAGATGGAAGTCTGAAATGGAAATAAAGAAGAGTTCCATTTGATTCAATATACAATTTCTTATGTGGTAGACAATAGACTGACCCCATATGTTATGCAATCAGCCATGAGTAGATAGGTCACCTTTCATTTTCATTATGGAATTTATGTCTAATACAACCCCACCTACCCTCATGCCCCCCCAGCTGTCCCCCCCAACTTTGCCCTTTCACTTCTGCAATGCAAAATCCCAACTTTCCATCTTCAAAGATGGCCATTGTCCCTTCAGGATAGTTATGGCCCATCTTCCATGTAGAAGCACCTATATAGGTATACAGATATCACTAGGGAAAATAACACTTCTATATTGTACCCCTCTATTCCAAATCATCTTAAGGCTATGACAGGTACCTCTTGGAGGGTGGGTTCTCTGCTAGTGGACTAGGGTGGTGATAATAAGTATAGAAGAGCAGTATCTCCCTTTTTTATTTTGTGTGGAATAGAATGAATCACACAGTATATATATATATAAGCAAATATGAGTGACTTGTGATGTATTCCTTATCTTTACATTCCTTTTCTCCAAATCCATCTCTCTTCCTGCTTTAACTTTGATAGCAATATCATCTTTCTGGTTATCCATGTTATCACAGCTTCATTGTACACTATCACATTGTACACTAATATGGACCTTCATCACTCCAAGGAATTATTTTAATAGCCTCCTAATTGCTCTCCCTATTTCAAGTCCCTTTTCTCTTTAATCCATTTTCCACATAGATGCCAAAATGATTTTTCCTAAAATATGGGTGCCTAATGACTCTAAGATCAAATTTCATCTTTATTGTATTATTTTCATCTACTTTTATATAAATTATATAATATACATTGTTTAATATAGCAGGCAATTAGGTGGCACAATGGATAGAATTCCAGGCCAGGAGTGAAGCAGATTGATCTCCCTGGATTCAAATCTAGCTGTATGACCCTGATCAAATCACTTAACCCTATTTACCTTGGTTTCCTTATCTGTAAAAGGAAGAAGGAGAAGGCAAACCACTCTAGTATCTTTGCCAAGAAAACCCCCGGGGGGGGGTCTCAAAAAATTAGACATGACTAAACATACCTTATTTTTTCTTGCTAAATATTTGAAGATGGTCTCTTGGAACCATTTCACTTCATAGATTCTTTAAATTATCCTTAAAAATGGGGAAAAGTGGTGAATTAGAAGTCAGAGGTCCTTGGTCTTTGTTCAAAGTCCACAATTCTTTCTCTGGATACAGTTGGTATTCTCCATCACAGATATCTCAAAATTGTGCCTGATTGTTGCCCTGTTGGTATGAGCAAGTCCATTAAGGTTGATCATCATTCCCTTGTTGCTGTTAGAGTACACAGTGTTCTTCTGGTTCTGCTCATCTCGCTCAGCATCATTTCATACAAATCCTTCCAGGCTTCCCTGAATTCTCATCCTTCCTGGTTTCTAATAGAACAGTAGTGTTCCATCACATACATATACCACAGTGTGTTAAGCCATTCCCCAATTGATGGACATTCCCTCAGTTTCCATTTCTTTGCCACCACAAACTGAGCTGCTATGAACATTTTTATACAGGTGATGTTTTTACCCTTTTTCATAATCTCTTCAGGGTACAGACCCAGTAGTGAGTGGTATTGTTGGATCAAAGGTTATGCAAATTTTTGTTGCCTTTTGGGTATAATTCCAAATTGCTCTCCAGAGAGGTTGGATGAGTTCACGGCTCCACCAATAATGTATTAGTGTCCCAGATTTCCCACATCCCATCCAACATTGATCATTGTACTTTCTAGTCATATTGGTCACTCTGAGAGGTATGAGGTGGTACCTAAGAGATGTTTTAATTTGAATTTCTCTAATAATTAGTGATTTAGAGCAATTTTTCATGACTGTGGATTTCTTCATCTATAAATTGCCTTTGCATATCCTTTGATCATTTGTCAATTGGTGAATGGCTTTTTTTAGGGGGTTTTTTTTGGCAAGTCAGTGGGGTTAAGTGGCTTGACCAATGCCACAAAGCTGGGTAAATATTAAGTGCTTGAGACCGTATTTGAACTCTGGTACTCCTGACTCCGGGCCAGTGTTCTAGCCACTGCACCACTTAGCCACCCCTGACTTGTCTATTTTTAAAAAATTTGACTCAGTTCTCTGTATATTTTAGAGATGAGTCAATATATATATATATATATATATATATATATATATATATATATATATATATGTATGTATATATATGACTAGCAAGATACAGCAGGAAGACCTAGAAAGGGAAATCCCATTCAAAGTAACCTCAGACAATATAAAATACCTGGGAGTCTATTTGCCAAGACAGACTCAGAAACTTTTTGAAAACAATTATAAAACACTTCTCACACAAATGAAATGTGATTTAAATAACTGAGCAAACATCAACTGCTCATGGATAGGTAGAGCTAATATAATAAAAATGACAATTCTATCAAAACTAAACTACCTGTTTAGTGCCCTACCAATCAAAATTCCACAAATTTACTTTAATGAGTTAGAAAAAGTTGTAAGTAAATTCATATGGAGAAATAAAAAGTCAAGAATTTCCAGGGATTTAATGAAAAGTGCAAAAGAAGGGGGCTTAGCCCTATCTGATCTAAAATTATACTATAAAACATCAGTTATCAAAACTGTCTGGTATTGGCTAAGAAACAGAGTGGTGGACCAGTGGAATAGACTAGGTGCAATAGCAGGAAATGATTATTGTAATCTACTGTTTGATAAACCCAAAGAGTCTGGCTATTGGGATAAAAACTCTCTATTTGATAAAAACTGCTGGGAAAATTGGAAGTTAGTATGGAAGAAACTTAGATTAGACCAACACCTCACACCCTATACCAAGATAAGATCCAAATGGTTATAGGATTTAGACATAAAAAACAATATTATAAGCAAATTAGAAGATCAAGGACTAGTTTGCCTGTCAGATCTATGGAAAGGGGAGCAGTTTATGACTAAGGAAGAGATGGAAAACAAACTAGATGATTTCGATTACATTAAATTAAAAAGCTTTTGCACAGATAAAACCACTGTAATCAAGATCAAAAGAAATGTAGTAAACTGGGAAACAATCTTTACAACTAATATTTCTGAAAAAGGACTCATTTCTAAAATATACAGGGAGCTGAGTCATATTTTTTTAAAAAAGCCATTCCCCAATTGACAAATGGTCAGAGGATATGCAAAGGCAATTTACAGATGAGGAGATCAAAGCAATCCATAGCCATATGAAAAATTGCTCTAAATCATTACTTATTAGAGAATGCAAATTAAAGCATCTCTGAGGTACCACCTCACATCTCTCAGACTGGCCAATATGACCAGAAAGGATAATGGTCATTGTTGGAAGGGTTGTGGGAAATCTGGGACACTATTACACTGTTGGTGGAGCTGTGAACTCATCTGACCTTTCTGGAGAGCAATTTGGAACTGCGTCCAAAGGACAACAAAAATATGCATACCCTTTGATCCAGCAATAGCACTACTGGATCTATACCCTGAAGAGAAGATGAAAAAGGGTAAAAACATCACTTGTACAAAAATATTCATAGCAGTCCTCTTTGTGGTGGCAAATAATTGGAAATCAAGTAAATTTCCTTCAATTGAGAAATGGCTTAGCGAACTGTGATATATATATATATATATATATATATTTATATATCATAGAATATTATTGTTCTATTAGAAACCAGGAGGGATGGGAATTCAGGGAAGCCTGGAGGGATTTGCATGAACTGATGCTGAGTGAGATGAGCAGAACCAGAAAAACACTGTACACCCTAACAGCAACATGGGGGCGATGATCAACCTTGATGGACTCGCTCATTCCATTGCAACAATCAGGGACAATTTGGGGCTCTCTGCAATGGAGAATACCATCTGTATCCAGAGAAACACCTGTGGAGTTTGAAAGACCAAGGACTATTACCTTAATTTAGAAAAAAAAATTGATATCTTACTGTTTAATCCTGTTATCTCTTACACTTTATGTTTCTTCCTTAAGGATATGATTTCTCTCTCATCACATTCAATTTGGAACAATGTATATCATGGAAACAATGTAAAGACTGACAAATTGCCTTCTGTGGGGGGTGGGGGGAGAGAAGTAAGATTAGAGGGGAAAATTTTAAAGCTCAAAATAAATAAAATCTTTAAAAAAATAAAAATAATTTTTTTAAAAGATAGGTATAAACTAATATTGTATATAATTAGAAAACAAATAAAAGTATTTATATAATAAGGGGGAAAAGTGTCCATGAAAACTATTGTGATATAAGAAAGGATGAGCACAATGGTTTCAGAAAACCTGGGAAGATTAAATGAACTGATGCAAAGTGAAGTGGGCAGAACCAGGAGAATATACAGGAACAGCAAAGTTGTATGATTATCAACTATGAAAATCTTAGCTATTCAGACCAAGATAGTTCCAAGGGACACATGCCGGAAAAAATGTATAAATACATATGTATATAGAATAATTATAAAGAAAAAAAACAAGGAGTATGTAGGGGATCAAAATAGCAAATTCAAGTTAATTCATTGAATATTAAATAACTACTATATTCTGGGTACTGTGCTTAGTTATATTATTCTTACTTGAATTGAAATTTGGAGATTCAACTTTTTTCTTTACAAGGTAAATATTTGTATATAACCTATATCACATGTATAACCTATATCAAATTGCTTGCCTTCTCAATGAGGAGGGGAGGAGAGAGAAAATAGGAAGAGAATTGAGATTCCGTTTTTTAAATGAATGCTAAAAATTTGTTTTTATGTGTAATTGGGGGAAAATAAGATGTTAATTTTTTTAAAAAAAAGAAAAGAAAGTGGGACGGCTAGGTGGCACAGTGGATAGAGCACCAGCCCTGGAGTCAGGAGTACCTGGGTTCAAATCCAGTCTCAGACACTTAATAATTACCTAGCTGTGTGGCCTTGGGCAAGCCACTTAACCCCATTGCCTTGCAAAAACCTAAGAAACAACAAAAAAAAGAAAATAAAGTAACATCCAAGTTCTTATCCAAATTAATATGAGAGTCCATCCCAAACTTCAAAATGGAAGAGAACTCCATTTTCCTGACTTTGAAATTAGCAAAATAAAACTTAAAACTCTCATGTGTATTATGACTTTTAGAAGGAACAAAGTATCTTCTACCTTCGTGGAATCATAGAATATTCAACCTAAAAGAGACCTCACTCAACAAATGAAGAAACTGAAGCCCTGAGAAGTTAACTTGTTCAGATCACATAAGTGGACAGAAGGAATGTAGCCTAGTAGAAAGAAGAAACTAGACTCAGAACTGGAAAAAAGCCAGAGGTTGAGTTCCATTACTGACACTGACTAAGAGTAAGCTACATCCTCTCAGAATCTCAGTTTCCCCACACATAAAATGGAAATAATAAATTTTATCTCTCTTACTTCATTAAATTTTAGTGAGGAAAGTTCTTCATAGAATTAAAGCACTATATAAACCTATTAGGATGGCAAGACTAACACTAAATTTAAATCTCCCTTCCATTCCAGTCCTTTTTCCTTTTTGTTTCCTTGACTCCTGAGTCTTACTCATAAAACTGTCTGATCCATGGAATTCAGTCATAGACTAACTATTAGAAAATTATTTTTTTCCTTCTATCTTTTTTTTGAGGGGTAAGGCTAATTCTAACCTGGGGATCCCAGGTCCTCCAACTCTAATGCAGAGATAATGTCTCCTGTCTTCAGCAAGATATTGTAAGATCTCAAAGGTCTTTGTTTTTTTTTTTCCAAAAGTCTTTGTTCATAGTGATCTGTTTGTAAAATGTATGGCGAATGATGGCTGGCAAAGAAATTGAAAAAAATGACTTTTTATGTTTCAGAACCTTCTTTCCCTATTGCTATTTATATCAAGCTTTAAGGATGAGACAGCATAGCAACATCTTTTCAGATGGGAAAAACTAAACCCCAGAGAAGTGAAATTACTTGCCCAAGATCATGTAGATAATAAATGGGAAGATTAAGAGGATTAAATGCCAATCTTCTCATTACCATATAATTACTATATAGTGACTATATAAATTATATATATATAGTTACTATATAATACTGGGTTATTTCATTGCAGATTAATTTGATGTTTCTTTGGGTCTATAAATTTAACAACATATCCTATTTCATACTGAATAAAGGCCAGCATTATTGTCTAGATTTCTGAGTGAAGCAATATTTGTCACAGTCAGACTTTAAGCTTTCAAATTCCACAGAGCACTTAAGCCTTACAGTAATTTATTTAAGACCCAGAGGTGTTTATTTGGAATTATAAATTGCTACAACCAGGAAAGCGGTTTCTAGTAATGAATAACATGGCCTCAGAGAGAAAATCAGAATAAAGGGTCAATAGGACTGAGGTTTCCTTTATTCACCTTGTAACATTGTCTCACTAAATGGTTATCTATTCAGCTATTCTCTGGGTGATAATAACAGAGACTTTGTCAGGTAACATGCTTGTTATTTTTGTGATTGATTGTTCAGTTCTTTTTGGTTGAGTCCAGGGCAGCTAGGTGGTACAATGAATAGAGCACTGGCCTTGGATTCAGAAGGACAGGAGTTCAAATCCAGTCACACACACACACACACACACACACACATACTTACCACTTACTAGCTGTGTGACTTTGGGCCTTATTGCCTCACGTGCAGGGTCATCTCCAGTCATCCTGATTCATATCGGGCCAATAGACCCAGATGGCTCTGGAAGAGAAAGTGAGGGTGGTGACTTAGCACAGCCCCCCTCACTCAAATCTAATTCATGTGCTTGTCATGGTATTACCTTCCTGGTCTTCTCCAAAAATGAAGGACAACCATTATTTGTGACCCCACTTGAGGTTTTCTTGGCAAAGATATGTGAGTAGTTTACCATTTCCTTCTCCTGCTCATTTTACAGTTGAGGAAACTAAAGGCAAACAGTCTAAGTGACTTGCCTACAGCCAAAGAGCTAGTGTCAGAGGCTACATTTGAACTAAAGAAAATGAGTCTTCCTGATTTCAGGCCAGAAACTCTAGCCACAGCCCTACCTGGTTGCCACAGTGACAGGACAATCTCAGGTCAAATAATTTCTGTATAAATGCATAATTGATTTCATGGTGATTTACTTGTTTAATTATTTAGTATCATAAAATTAGCATTTTTTTATTTTTTTGTACTCTAGAGAAAGGCTGTCCAACTTTACTTTTAAAAGTTTTTATTGTGGGCGGCTAGGTGCATAGTGGATAAAGCACCGGCCTTGGAGTCAGTAGTACCTGGGTTCAAATCTGGTCTCAGACACTTAATAATTACCTAGCTGTGTGGCCTTGGGCAAGTCACTTAACTCCATTTGCCTTGCAAAAAAAAAAACTAAAAAAAAAAAAGAAAATTTCTATTGAAACAATAGACAATATATTTTGATTTGCCATTGTGGTGAGAGCTCTGTGGTAGTTTGACTCTGTTTACTAAAGCACTGCAGACCATATGTGCCTTTGTAGGCTGCATTTTGGACAGTCTTATGCTAGAGTGCAAGGGTTTTAACTATTTTTGTATCATGGACCTCCTTGACAACTGTTGAAGACTCTGGTTCCCTTCTCACAATAATATTTTTAGGCTCACAAAATAACATAGTATAACAAGGAAAATCATTTATATAGAATAACATTTTCGGAAAGACCAGAAGATGCAATAGTAAAAACTGAACTAGAAGACTGGAGACCTGGATCATTTTTTAATCATGTTCATGAGACTCAGGTTAAAATTATTATTTTACACCCCAGAGAAAACACCTAATGAGACCAGAAGAGTCAACAGAAACAAAAGTTGGGAGAAGGGTACACAGGAAGGGGGAAAGAGGGCATAAACATGAAGATGATTTGAAACTAAATGGTCAAGACAAAGGTTTAGCCAATTTACATCTGCTTCATCCAATTTGTAGATCATTAGGGCCATTTTTTCCCCTGCCTTCGTCTCACCGTGTGAGACGATTTTGTGGTCTTTTCACTTCCCATCAAGACCTTGTATTTTTCATTTCATTTATCTCTGAGATAGGGAGGGGCATGTATTTCAGGTACTTTTACATATTAAGAAACTGAGATCAGAGAGGTAGGCAATTTGATCAAGGTCATAAAGGTAATTAATGAAAGAGTCCTAATTGATTTAAGGGTTAGGGCAGCTAGGTGGTGCAGTGGATAAAGCACTGGCCTTGGAGTGAGGAGTACCTGGGTTCAAATCTGGTCTCAGACACTTAATAATTACCTAGCTGTGTGGTCTTGGGCAAGCCACTCACCCCATTTGCCTTGCAAAAAGAAAAAAAAAAGAAAAAAAGAGATTTAAGGGTTAGTCAAATAGATCCATTTGAATCCCAATGAGCTTTTTCAAAGCTCTATTTTAAGAAATCATAAACTACATGGAACAGAAAAGTTAATTGTCCCAGTTTTTTTTAAATGATGGAATAAATAAGGGAAAAAAATCTAGCCCCCAAACCTCAAGATATCTTGCAAGGTCTAATCAAAATTTACCTTCCTTTGGGCAGAGCATCCACATGTAAGGATATAATTGCCTATGTGAACAGAGGCAAGGAAGGAAAGAAGATTGGAGGTAGGGAGCATGTAATGCTCAACTGGAACTAGAGATCAGAGATGGAATGCCATATGTAAAGAAGAGCAATAAGACTATTTTTGCTTATGTATGTAGTGTGTAGAGAGAATAGATAATCCAGATTGTAAAGAATTTTAAATACCAAAAAGAGCAGTTTGTGTTTGATACTAGAAGACATAAGAACCCTCCAGTTTATTGAGTTAGGAGACTGACACGTTTGGACCAGCTGTTGACCACAAAAGCTCATGAGAATTTTTATTTTGTGAATTCTAGTTTTAACACATGGAAAGGAAATTGCTTGAATATATCTGGTTATGAATCACTGGGCAAATGATGAATTTGTTTTTACAAAGTAGAACTAAAATTCATATCTGTGTTCTTTTTTCTTTTCAGTAAGAGAAAGTGAAAATCTTTATGCACAGGCAGAAGTGACCATAGTGACTGAAAAACCTGTTCTCCACTCCAGAATTCCTGGACACAACTTGGCTCAACGTTGCTACATAAAGAATAATAATCAACTGGACTTATCTTTACATATGAAAGATGTCAGGGGAGCCTTGAACCATAGAAATGATAGCTCTGCTTACTCTGCGGTAATGATGTGAAAAAAAGTCACATATTCCTATCATTTGCTGTTGCTTGTTGAACTGTGAAGAACTGCATAGACTATATTTAAGCTACTTTCTATACTGTTGCCAATCATCCTTTGGGACTTGGATATGATATTTTCCTATTGGCTCTTGTGGTTATCTCATTTGCATGTATCCAGTGATAATGCAAAAGTCAAATATGTAACCTGAATATCTATTTAACAGCTCATCAACACAAAATGGTGAATAAAGTGTAAATTCTACTTCTTTTTTCAAAGTTATAATCATGAAGTCCATGTTGTTGGAAGTCTAAACTGATTTCATACAAAGATCAGTGTAACTTTGTCTGCACCGATTTTATCTATACTTGCTTCTTTAAGATATTTTCACTGTTGACTGGTGAAATGACAGAGAGAAAGCTATTTATAACAAGGCCTTATGTCATGTACATATATTGTCTTTAAAATATTTGTGATTCAGTTTATTGCTTGTTAAAAGAGAAATTATATAATTTATTTAGTAAATACTACTGGTAAACTATAGTTTTGTTGACAGAAATAAAAATATTTTGTTCTCAACATTGGCAATATATTGATTTTGCCTGGTCTTTTCATTGATATTCTTTTGATGCCTCTTCCCTCTTTTATAACTTTGTTGGCCCCAGATAGTCAACAGTTAAAGAGGAATTGAAAACATAGCAGGCATAAAAAAACTAAATAAAAGATAGACCCCCAAAAGGAATGTCTCAATAAATGATGGACAGATGTTACTTTCTAAAATACCATGATGAATTATTTTGGTAGATAGCTATGAGTAGCAAGACATTGCTTTACCAATAATAATAATAATCATTTCCATTTCTATAGCACTTTAAGGTTTATGGAATACTTCACTCAAAACAACTCTTGTAGTATAAATACATCCTTTAGATGAGGAAAGTGGAGTTTAGAGAAATTTAATAATGTGTTCATAGTCACATTGCCAGTGTGTGGATTTTGGAGCTGAAAAATAGGTAGCAAAAGAATTAAATCAACTTCAGGAATTACATTCATAGAAGAAAATATTGAGAAAGAAATATCCTGTGAGTAAAAATAGTACTTAAAAATGACAATTATGGAAAATGTGAATCTAATTAATATGATACTATTTAACATAATTTTTTTTAATTTTCTCATGATTTTATTTGAGTTTTGAGTTTTACAATTTTTCTCCCCAATCTTAGTTCCCTCCCCCCCACCCCACCCCCATGGAAAGCAATCTGTCAGTCTTTATTTTGTTTCCATGTTGTACATTGATCCAAATTGAGTGTGATGAGAGAGAAATCACATCCTTAAGGAAGAAACAAAAAGTATAAGAGATAACAAGATTCAGACCATAAGATACCTGGTTTTTTCCCCCTAAATTAAAGGGAATAGTCCTTGAAATTTGTTCAAACTCCATGGCTCTTTATCTGGATACAGATGGTATTCTCCACTGCAGACAGCCCAAAATTGTCCCTGGTTGTTGCACTGATGGAATGAGTAAGTCCATCAAGGTTGAACATCACCCCCCCTGTTGCTGATAAGGATGTACAGTGTTTTTCTGGTTCTGCTCATCTCACTCAGCATCAGTTCATGCAAATCCCTCCAGGCTTCCCTGAATTCCCATCCCTCCTTGTTTCTAATAGAACAATAGTGTTCCATGACATACATATACCACAGTTTGCTAAGCCATTCCCCAATTGAAGGACATTTACTTGATTTCCAATTCTTTGCCACCACAAACAAGGCAGCTATGAATATTTTTGTACAAGTGATGTTTTTGCCCTTTTTCATCATCTCTTCAGGGTATAGACCCAGTAGTGGTATTGTTGGATCAAGGGGTTATTTAACATAATTAATCTAACATAATAGTTCTCAGATCTGTTCTAGATTTAAATCCTATGATCTATTAAATCTATCTCTCCCATGTATTTTAAATTGGCCCCTTCCTTTCCATTTTCACCATAAACACTGTAGTTCAGGTCCCTCATTACTTCTGTCCAGAACTGTTGTTATAGCTTCTCAAATGGTTTCCCTGACTACAGTCTCTTCCCCAACTATAATTCATCCTACATACTGCTACCAAGATAATCTTCCTAAATAAGTCTATTAATGTCATTCCCCTACTCAAAAACCTTCAATCCTTATTGCCCACAGACTACAATTCAAATTCCTTAGCTTAGCATTCAAGTTTTTCCTTAATCTAGGACCAACCTAACTTTCTACTATTAGCTATTTCTATTACCCTTCATACATAATATTTTACTGCCAAATTGGAGGAGTTGTTGATTATTAGTTGTGTCCCGTCCTCTCCTATTTCCACGTATAAAGGATATCTGTATCCTCAGTTTCCTTGAGAAATGTCACAAATGGAATATTTCCCAATTTATTTTGGTGCTAGCACTGCTCATATTGCCTTGATTTGGAGACATGAGGCAGGGTTTAGGAGTGGCACACAGAGGTTAAAGAGAGAGAAGAATGTAATAGTAGTCAATTTTACAAAATTGCCATAACTGTTCCCTGCTGTAGATTAACCTTAGATTTGTAACAAGCAGTACTATACCTGTAGAACATTATCATTTAAGGAGTATCCATTTTCATTGTTGGGGTTTTAGAGATAGGCAATATACAAGTCAGAGCAATGAAGAGTAGAATTTCTGAGATGCTAGAAGCAACAACCCTGCCATTCTCTGGGCCATTATAACTGCAACCAAAAAAATTACCAAAAATATGTGCAGACCTTCTTTGACCCTGTAAAGTACCAAGAAGTCTTGGATGTGCTACATAGCTTTACAATTTGGCTCTCCCAGAGCTCAAGAAACCAAAAAGCAAGAAAACAGACTCCAACTTGAAAAGGATCTTACCCTAGAGGCTCAAAGCCAAAAAAAAGTGGAATGTTAAATTCTGAAGTGTTATTCTAATTCTACTTTGAGCAAGATTTCTGTTCTAATTAAGCTTTTTAACTCTGAACTTGGGGCCTAAGAAGATGTTAACAATCTGTATCTACCAATTGGGGTTGTGGAGGGTAGGGGTGGAGGAGAGAGTAAGAGAGAAAGAAAAAGGATAATGATTGATATGTAGCCCTTGTTATACAAATTGGTATGTGACTTTATGAACCACTAGGACCCTAGAAGTCAAAGAAAACACTGATTTGTCACATGTGACATCGAGATATCAATTGGTACCAATTACATATTGGCCCACACACATTAAATGCACTGCCCTATCTCAGTTAAAATTCTTCCTTACTATATCAAAGCTCACTGCAGGAATCACCTGCTTCATGAATTCTTTCCTAACTTCCCAACTAAAAATAAATTTTTTCCATCAACTCTCTGATAGTATCTATTTCAGTTACTTGTGTCCCTACCCTATACATGCAAATTGGTTGAAAGCTCTTTGGAAGAAGTTACAGTATCTTATTCATCTTTGTTTATGTAGTAACTAGTAGAATTCTCAGCACTCAAACAAGGGATCATTAATATTTAATTAAGTTGAAGGCAATGTGGGGCAGAATAAACAAGTAAAATCATACCACTTTGGCCTATGAAAGAGAAGCAGGAACAAGACCAGTCCTTTCTCGGACCTTCTGCTTCTTGATTTTTCCTACCTCCCCAATAAGAAAGTGCAGTGATAGTGTGCTGCTATCCACCCTTATGCTCCCCACCCTCACTTTAGCACAACATCCTAATCTATTCTGGCCCTAGAGTGACCTATATTTGAAACTCCACCTTCTTGTCTTCTCCTCCTCCTCCTCCCTATATATTTGTTGTTCAATTGTTTCAGGAATGTCCAACTCTTTGGGACCCATTCTGGATTTTCTTGGCAAAGATCCTGGAGTGGTTTGCCATTTCCTTCTTCAGTTCATTTTAAAGATGAGGAAACTGAGAGAGAGAGAGAGAGAGAGAGAGAGAGAGTGTGTGTGTGTGTGTGTGTGTGTTAAAGCACTCACAAAGTCACACATTTAGTAAGTATCTGAGGCCATATTTGAACTTGCAAAGATTCCTGACTCTAGGTCTGGCCTTGTGCCATCTACCTGCCCTAAATTAAGTTATTATCTTGTGCCACTTTGGCTCCCTCACTAAACCTCCAGATGCCTGTTTTCCATCAACTTCAAACTACAATAAAGTTCCTACAAGTAATTTTCTCTCTTCCTGCTTGATCCAACATACATTCAGGGTCCCCTTTGACTGGAAAGGAGACTCAGAAATGAACTCACCCACACTGTTCAACTGACTAAAAAAACTATTACTTTACAAATCTATAAAATCTTCAGTACAAGGAGAGGTAATCAGGGGCAGAGCCAAGATGGTGACATGAAGGGATCGAGTCTTAGGACCTCTCTGACAAAACTCATAAGCTAAGGACTCTTACTAAACTTTCGAGAGACAGAACCCACAAAGGGACCCAGTGAGGCAGTTGTCCTACTCAAGGTAACCTGGAAAAGAGCAGAAAGGCTCTGCTCCCCAGGGTCAGAGGGGCGGCCTGCCGGAGGGGTGGCCCACCAGAGCCAAAGAACTTCAGCCTCCTGGAGGCAGCCCCAGGGCGCTGGGAGCCGCGACTCACAGCAGCGGGGGAGTTTCCAGCTGCACCCCGGGGAACACCGGGCACAAAGTGGGGGAACAGCGGGGGACCTCTGCCAGAGCAAGCATGTGGAGCCCAGCCCTCAGGGCACACAGCGAGCAGCTTGGTCTTTCCCCAGCCCTGATCCAGGAAACAGAAGCAGGCAGAGCCAGTAAGCAGGAGCCTCCAGGGCATGAGCACATTGAGCTGAGGGAGGGGAGTGAAGAGAGACTGCAGAGCTCTGTCCTCTGCTTCTGGAACAGGACTCTGGGGCTCTGACCACATTCAGATCCTGATCCCAGTCTAGGCCCCCCCACAGAACAGCAGTGGGCCCCCCACCTCGGCCCCGTGGAGGAGGGGGGAGCTTATGGTCATTCACAGACCAGGAGGGAGGACAGAGCCTCACACACACACACTGAGACCCTTGTGGGAGTGTCCCAAAAGCTCAGGAAGCACCCCAAAACCAGGCCCAGGCTGGGAAAATGAGCAAGCAGAGAAACAAAAGGAAGACTATTGAGAAATATTTTGCAAATGACCCCAAGAAGGATCAAAATACTCAGTCTGAAGATGAGGAAGCACAAGCTCCTGCATCTAAAGACGCCAAGAAAAACAGAAATTGGGCTCAGGCTATGACAGAGCTCAAAAAAGACTGAAAATCAAATGAGGGAGTTGGAAGAAAAACTGGGCAAAGAAAGGAGAGAGATGC
Organism: Macrotis lagotis; assembly: GCF_037893015.1. Taxonomy (NCBI): domain Eukaryota; kingdom Metazoa; phylum Chordata; class Mammalia; order Peramelemorphia; family Peramelidae; genus Macrotis; species Macrotis lagotis. The sequence continues at coordinate 109,797,442 of NC_133666.1, read as the reverse complement.
AGGAAAAACATGAAAATGAAGTCAGCAGCTTAGTCAAGGAAATCCAAAAAAATGCTGAAGAAAATAGCATGCTAAAAACCAGCTTAGGTCAAATGGATAGAACAGTTCAAAAAGTTATTGAGGAGAAGAATGCTTTAAAAAGCAAAATTGGCCAGATGGAAAAAAGAGATAAGAAAACTCTCTGAGGAGGAAAAAATCCTTCAGACAAAGAATAGAATTCAGGGAGATTGATGAATTTACCAGAAATCAGGAATCAATACTTCAAAACCAAAAAAATGAAAAATTAGAAGAAAATGTGAAATATCTCATTGAAAAAACAACTGATATGGAAAACAGACTTAGGAAAGATAATTTAAAAATTATTGGAATACCTGAAAGTCATGATCAGGAAAAGAGCCTTGACATCATTTTCAAAGAATTACTACAGGAAAATTGCCCTGATATTCTAGAAGCAGAGGGCAAAATAGAAATGGAGAGAATACACCGACCCCCCCCCCCAGAAAGAGATCCCAAAAAAACAACCCCTAGGAATATTATAGCCAAGTTCCAGAACTCCCAAGTCAAAGAGAAAATATTACAAGCAGCCAGAAGGACACAGTTCAAATATCGTGGAGCTGCAGTCAGGATCACTCAGGACTTAGCAGCAACTACATTGGAAGCTCGTAGGGCTTGCAATACAATATACTGGAAGGCAAAAGAGCTTGGAATGCAGCCGAGAATCAACTACCCAGCAAGGCTGAATGTCCTCTTCCAGGGAAAAAGATGGACTTTCAATGAACCAGGGGAATTTCAAATGTTCCTTTTGGAATGGCCAGAGCTGAACAGAAGGTTTGATCTTCAGATACAGGACTCAGGTGAAGCATGGAGATTGGAGGAGAGGGGGGAAATATGAGGGACTTAATGAGGATGAACTGCATATATAGAAAAATGATACTGATAATATTCATATGAACCATCTCAGTTAATAGAGCAGGTAGAGGGAGCTTTTATAGTTGAAGCACAGGAGAAAGCTGAATTCGAAGATAAAATATGGTGTAAAAATGGAGTCAATAGAAAAAAGGGAAATGGAATGGGAGAAAGAAAAAAGGAAAGGGGGACTAGTCCAAGATATTTCACATAATAAGATTTTTTTATTACAAAGAGCTATTGCAATGATATGGAAGGGGGGAGGCAAGGGGGAATGAGGGAACCTTTGCTCTCATCAGAGATGGCTAGGAGAGGAAACAGCAAATATACTCAATGGGGTATAGACATCTGGAGTAAGAAAGAGGGGGGAGCAGGGGGAAGGGGTGGGGATGTGAATAAAGGAGGAGAGGATGGACCATGGGGGGAGAGTGATCAGATATAACACATTTTCTTTTTTACTTCTTGCAAGGGGCTGGGATTGGATGGCCTGCCCAGGACCATAGGGCCAGGTGGATTCTGGGCCTAAGGGGTGGTATGGGGGCTCAGGGCCTCTTGGCCCCAGAACCAGGGATCTGTCTGCTGCGCCACTCAGCTACCCTACAGCAGAGTCAGAGTGAAAGGAGAGAGAAAATATAGTACATGGTAGTGGAGAAATAAGAAAGGAGGGAGCTGTGATCAACAATGGCAATGTTGGGAAAATATGGAAGTAACTTTTGTGATGGACTTATCATAAAGAATGTGATCCACCCGTGACAGAGTTGTTGGTGTTGGAACAAAGACTGAAGCACATTTTTTGTTATTATTATTTTGGGGAAGGGTGCAGGGCAAGTGGGGCTGGGTGGCCTGACTGGGGTCACATAGCAGGGTGATCTTTGGGTGTCTGGGGCTGGATTTGGACCCAGGTGCTCCTGGCTCAAGGGCCAATGCTCTGCCACCCAGCCAACCCTACTATTATTACTATTTTATTTTATTTTGGGTCTTTTTTTTTCTTCTTTTTGGTTTTTGCAGGGCAGTGGGGATCAGGTGGCTTGCATGTCACATGGCTGGGTGATTGTTGGGTTTATGAGGCTGGATATGGACTTGGGTGCTCGTGGCTCCAGGGCTGGTGCTTCGTCCATTGTGCCACCTGGCCATACCTACAATTATTACTATTATTCTTTTTAATTTTAATTTTTTTCTCTCCCCTTTACTTTTTTTGCCCAAGCAAGTCTATCTACATTCATGGGGGGAGGGGTATTTTGTTTACTTGTAAATAAGAATATTTTATTAATGTAAAAAAAATTTGTACAAAATGAGAATAAAAAATAAATTAAAAAAATAAAATGAAAAGAGAAAAGAAAAAAAGGGGGGGTAGTCATTGGATTGACATCTAATGAAGGTCTCTTGTGGAGTGTTTCAGAGGTCTTTGGCCCAGTTTTCTTCCACATTTTCATCAACAATAGCAATTCACATTTCTGTATTGCTTGAAGCACCTTTCTCGTGATCCTGAGCCAAACAGTACAAGTATCATCATTATACACATTTTACAGATAAAGAAATCAGCAAATACTCAAGAGAGTTGAAGGGATTTTCCCAGAATTGTACAAAGTCAAATCTCAAACCCAAGTCCTCCTCTTGAAGCTAGTCACATCATGTGACTACCCAACTTCAATAAAGGCATGCTTATTATATTTGTAGACAATTTGGAAGGGATAATTAATGCAGTGGATTATTAGTTTCCCAGTTGATCTCCCTGTTTTGATATCTCCTTTCTCTAGCCTCAATATTTCTACCAAGTAACCTTCCTAAAAACACAGATCTAGATACGATACTCCCCCACTGTCCCAAGAATCTTTAGTGGTTCCCTGTAGTATAAAATAAAAGTCTTCATCTTGACATTCAAAATCCTTATAATTTGATTCTAGATTACTTTTCCAGATTTTGTTCACATTACTCTTTTTCATACACTCTATGTTCCAACTAAACTGGCCTATTTACTATTCCCTGAAATCATCTTGTCAATTCCCACCATTGTACTGTTACATGAGATTCAATCTTTTAAAAAGGGGAGCAGGACGGAAAAGGATTGTTGTTGTTCAATTGTTTTCAGTCATGTCCAACTCTTCATGATCCCTTTGGGGGTTTTCCTGACAAAAAAATGGAGTAGCCTGACATTTCCTTCTTTTCATTTTATAGATGAGGAAACTGAGAGTAAATGATTTGGCTAATGTCCCACAACTAGTAACTATCTAAGACTAGATTTGAACTCACATCTCTCCTGACTTTAGGCTAGGCACTCTATCCACAGCACTACCTAGCTGCCCCAACAATAAGAGTAACTCACTGAAGCTCTCAGTAACTACATTGGAACCATAAGAATATAAAATTTAGAGCTGCCATTGGTCAAAAAGCTAAAGCTAAAAGGTACTCTATAGACCATCTGGTTCAACTTCCTCTTATTTGATAGTTGAAGAAACTAAAGAACAGAGAGGACAAGTGATTTGTCCATGGCTTTGCAGGTAATAAAGGGGCAGAGTCAGGATCAAACCCTCCCTTATGTACCATGCTGTGCCTAGTCCAAGCTCCTCAATTGCAATTTGAGAAAACTAGAGAATTCAAAGGAGAGAGGACAATGATATTTGTCCTTTGTTTTTGAAAAAGACCATGACAACAGGGAGGTGATGCCATGACAAGCACATGAATTGGATTTGAGTGGGGGAATATGGTGCTAAGTCACCAGCCTCATTTTTTCTTCCAGAGTCATCTGAGTCCAGGATGACTGGAGATGACCCTGGATGCAAAGCATTCAAGGTTAAGCGACTTGCCTGAGGTCCACACAGCTAGTAAGTGTCAAGTGTCTGAGACTGGATTCAAACTCCTGACTCCAAGGCCAGTGCTCTAGCCACTGAGTCACCTAGACACCTAGTTCCCAAGAATGGTAAGGACTACCCTTTCCACTATATCATAGTGCCTGGTAAAGAAGGGAACAAATATTTATCTAGCCTATTATGTGTCAGGCACTCTGCTAAGCATATACTTTTACAAAAGGTTCTCATGGAATACTGTTGTGCTATAAGAAATTACCTTTCATGAACTGATGCAAAGTGAAGTGAGCATACAGAAAAACATAGTAAAAGCAATACTGAATGATCAACTAAATGACAGCTATTCCCAGCAATCCAATGATCCAAGACAATTTTGAGAAATTTATGATAAAAATGCTGTACACCTCTAGAGAAAAAAATGATGGAGTTGAAATACAGATAGAAGCATACTTTTTTAAAATTTATTTTTATTAAAGATATTATTTGAGTTTTACAATTTTCCCCCAATCTTGCTTCCCTCCCCCCCCAACAGAAAGCACTCTGTCAGTCTTTACTTTGTTTCCATGTTGTACCTTGATCCAAATTGGGTGTGATGAGAGAGAAATTATATCCTTAAAGAGAAGAGAAGTCTAAGAGGTGACAAGATCAGACAATAAGATATCTATTTTTTTTCTAAATTAAAGGGAATAGTCCTTGCACTTTGTTCAAACTCCACGGCTCCTTATCTGGATACAGATGGTACTCTCCTTTGCAGACAGCCCAAAATTGTTCCTGATTGTTGCACTGATGGAATGAGCAAGTCCTTCAAGGTTGAACATAACTCCCATGTTGCTGTTAGGGTGTACAGTGTTTTTCTGGTTCTGCTCATCTCACTCAGCATCAGTTCATGCAAATCCCTCCAGGCTTCCCTGAATTCCCATCCCTCCTGGTTTCTAATAGAACAATAATATTCCATGAGATACATATATCACAGTTTGCTAAGCCATTCCCCAGTTGAAGGACATTTACTTTATTTCCAATTATTTGCCACCACAAACAGGGCTGCTATGAATATTTTTGTACAAGTGATGTTTTTACCCTTTTTCATCTTCTCTTCAGGGTATAGACCCAGTAGTGGTATTGCTGGGTCAAAGGGTATGCACATTTTTGTTGCCCTTTGGGCATAGTTACAAATAGCTCTCCAGAAGGGTTGGATGAGTTCACAGCTCCACCAACAGTGTAATAGTGTCCCAGATTTCCCACATCCCTTCCAACAATGATCATTATCCTTCCTGGTCATACTGGTCAATCTGAGAGGTGTGAGGTGGTACCTCAGAGAAGCTTTAATTTGAAGCATACTTTTTTTTAACTTAATTTTTCTTGGTAGTTTACTTTTTTGATCTATATTTTCTTTCACAACATAACTAATATGGAAATATGTTTTGTATGACTGTACATGTATACTCTATATCAAATTGTTTCCCTTCACTAAGAAGATAGGAGGAAGGTTATTACAGGCATGGACTACTGTATATTTAAGGATATAGAAATGTGAGATAGACTGTTGTGTGAGGAACTGCAAGAGGCTTGATTCAGTTTGGTTGAAGAGGACATGGCAGCATATAAACATGAAAACTGCTTCATCACCAACATTTGATATGAAAATTCAGCAGAAGTAAACAGCTGTTTTAAACAATTATTTTTAAAAATGAGTTAAGCATCCAAAGTTTATAAATTTTCCTCTTCCTGGCTCACAGAAGGGTTAAGGGAACAGGAACTCCCCCTCTCTATCAGAGCCATATGGAAGAACTTTAATACCTGCAGCAACTCCCAGAAATGGGGAAGCAGCTAATATAGTAGACAGCATGTTAGGCTTGGCAATAAAAAAGACCTACATTCAAATTCCATCTCAGAAATTATGTGAAATAGCTCTGTATCCTTGGGCAAGTAACTTAACCTCATCTATAAAATGAAGGGATATAAGCTAGAAGCATTCCCATTAAGATCAGGGGTGAAACAAGGATGCCCAATATCAACACCATTATTCAATATTGTATTAGAAACAACTTTATCAATAAGAGAAAATAAAGAAATTGAAGGATCTAGAATTGGTAAAGAAAAATGAAACTCTCACTCTTTGCAGATAATATGATGGTTACCTAGAAAACCCTAAAAACTACTGGAAACAATTAACTTTAGCAAAGTATATAAAATAAACCCACATAAATTCTCAGCATTTCTATATATCACTAACAAGATACAACAGAAAGAGATAGAAAAATTCCATTTAAAATAATTTCAGTTAATATAAAATACTTGGAGTCTACCTGCCAAGGCAGGCTCGGAAACTCTATAAGAATAATTATAAAACACTTTTCACACAAATAAAATGAGATCCAAATAACTGGACAAATATCAAATGCTCATAGGTAGACCGAGCTAATATAATAAAAATGACAATTCTACCTAAATTAAGTTACTTATGTAATGCCATACCAATCAAACTTTCAAAAAGTTACTTTAGGGAACTAGGGGAAAAAATAGTAAATAAATTCATATGGAGGTCATATAAAGGTCAAGAATATCAAAGTAATTAATTGAAAAAAATGTAAGGATGGCTAGGTGGCACAGTGGATAGAGCACTGGCCCTGAAGTCAGGAGTACCTGAGTTCAAATCTTGTCTCAGACCTAGCTGTGTGGCCTTGGGCAAGCCACTTAACCCCATTGCCTTACAAAAAAAAATGTACAAGAAAGTGACCTGGTCATATCAGATCTAAAATTATGTTGTAAAGCATCAGTCATCAAAACTGTCTGGTATTGGCTAAGAAACAGAGTGGTGGATCAATGGAATAAATTAGGTGCAAAAGAGACAGCAGCAAAACTCATTTACTGTTTGATAAACCCAAAGATTCCAGCTTCTGGGATAAGAACATACACTTTGATTAAAAACTTCTGGGAAAACTAGAAGATAGTATAACAGAAACTAGGAATAGACCAACATCTCACACTTTATACTAAGATTAGAGCAAAATTAATTTAGGATTTAGACATAAAAGATGATAAATCAATTAGGAGAACAAAGAATAGTTTACCTGTCAAATCTATGGAAAGGGAAACCGCAATTTATAACCATAGAAGTGATAGAGTGCAAAAAATAAACTGGATAATTTTGGTTACATTAAATTAAAAGTTTTGCACAAACAAAACCACCACAACCAAGATTAAAAGAAATGTAGTAGATTGGGAAACAATTTTTACAAGTATTTCTAACAAAGAACTCATTTCTAACATATATGGAGAACCGAGTCAAACTTATAAAAAACCAAGTCATTCCCCAATTGATAAATGGTCAAAGGATGTGGAAAGGCAATTCTCAGACAAAGAAATCAAAGCTATCTATGGTCAGATGAAAAATTCCTCTAAATCATTACTGATTAGAGAAATGAAAATCAAAGCATCTCTGAGGTATTATTTCACATTTCTCAGGCCAATATGATTAGAAAAGATCCTGATCAATGTTGGAGGGGATATGGGAAAACTGGGACACTAATGCATTGTTGGTAGAATTGTGAATTGATCCAACCTCTCTGGAGAGCAATTTGAAATTATGCCCAAAGAACAATAAAAATGCGCATACCCTTTGATCCAGCAATGCTTCTTATTGGGTCTGTATCCTGAAGTAATCATGAAAAAGGGTAGGGGCACCTAGGTGGTGCAGTGAATAGACCACCATCCCTGGAGTCAGGAAGACCTGAGTTCAAATTCATCTCAGACACTTAATAATTACCTAACTGTGTGACCTCGGGCAAATCATTTAACCTCATTGCCTTAAATAAATAAAATTAAATTTTGGGTAAAACTTCCACATGTACAAAAATATTCATAGTAACTCTTTTCATAGTGACAAAGAATTGGAAATTGAGGGGGTACCCATCAACTGGGGAATGACTGAACAGATTGTAGTATATTTATATGATGGAACTTTATTTTTCTGTAAGAATTCATGAGGGATGGGATTTCAGAAAAGCCTGAAAAGATTTGCATGAATTGATGCTGAGTGAAATGAGCAGAACCAGAACATTATACACACTAACAACAATATGGGGTAATGATCAGCCATAACAGACTTGTTCATTTCAGCAGTAAAAAGACAATTTTAAAAGAGTTGTATTGGAAAAAATACCATCCATATCCAGAGAAGTAATTGTGGTATTTAAAGGAATTGTGGAATTTAAATGAAGACCAAAGTTTATTACCTTTAATTTTTAAAGATTATCTTATATATTATGTATTATGTAATTTTGTTATCTATAATATTTTCTTTTTCCATTTCGATCTGATTCTTCTCACACAACATATTCAATTTCAAACTATGTTTAGCATGGCAAAGCCTATATTAGATTGTTTTCTATAGGGGACAGGGGAAAGGGAAGGGAGGGAGGGAGAAAAAATGTAAAATTCAAAGCCTTGCAAAACAAAAAATGATTGGCAAAAACTATCATTGTATGTAGTTGAAAATATAAATAAAATATTTATTAGAAAGAAAAAATTTTAAAAATAAAATAATAAAATAAAATAAAGTGGTTAGACAGTAGCCTCTAAAATCTCTTCGAGTTCTTAATCTATGATCCTATAACTTTATATAACCATGCCTGAGACAAGGATGCCCTCATTTAAAGGGGAGCCTCATAACACTGGAATAAAGGAAAGAAATTCCTCCAGGCTTCTGGTAATTTCCATTTTAACCATTTACTCTTACTACCTTGATTCAAAACTATTGTTTTCTTGCTGAAGCAGTAAAGATGCTCTCAGCACCCTTTGAATTTAGTGCATTGGGCAAAGCTCTTTCCCACTCCATCCCAACTATCAAGGAAGGAAGCCCAGTAAATTTACCCCACCTGGCAAGCCCCAAGAGTGGGAAGAGGAATAGAGCTTGATATGATTTTGTAAAGCTTTTGGATCAATATAAAGTATAGGCACAAGGAAAAATGTGTCTGGAGGAGACTGGAAAATAGGCCATAGGACTGAATTCCTTCATGACTCAACCCAGTGTGAATAACTAAAAATCTTTTGAGAAAGAGGACAACCAAGAAAACTTTTGTATGGTCAGGAGGCTTTCAGAACCATAATTAGGAGGGAATTCAGAATTATCTTTAGAGTAGGGGAATACAAGGTTGGTCCTGCAATTCAGCCAAATAGTAAGGAACTCAGAAATATTTCCCATCTGCCATTTGCTGATCTAAGGACTATGCCTTGAGAAATAGTTTTTCCTTTAAAAAAGGCTTACTATCGCCACCTGCTGGTAAACTCAGAGAACTAGACTCAGGGTGACAAACTCTACAGGTCTGACAACTCTCAGTATTTTTAACAAGCTATGATGGGTCCGTTTTGTTTTCTTTGAGTTTATAAGTAGGAATGGTTACAAAATTATGAACATATGATAGAATAAGGTTCCCAGCTTTAATCGATGGGGTCAAAAAGTCAGATATAAGGGAAATATCCTCAAGCATAACTAGGACCTTCATATTATATGAAAGCATTTTGATAATTTAGTGCAATGCAATTTTCTGTTATACTGTTGTTCCATGATTTATAGCCAATTTAGTAGCACCTAGAAAATGCTATTTTAAAATATGGGCTTTTAGATAATAGAAAATATTTACAGCAATACTTTTTTGTGGTAGCAAAGAAGTGGAAATAAAGCAGATGGTCATTATTTGGGAAAGAGCTAAACAAGTTGTAGTTATTGAATGTAAGAAAATACTTTATTAAAAGATGCAACTAAATCCTCATAGGCATGCTGCATATTTCCATGGACCAGAACCAATTACTTGGAAATAGTGGATAGAGAGCACTGAGCTTAAAATCAGGAAGACTTATCTTCCTGAGTTCAAATCCATTCTCAGATACAATGCGTACTAACTGTATGACTCTGGACAAGTCACTTAACCCTTTTTGTCTTACTTCCTAATCTATAAAATGAGCTGGAGAAGGAAATGTCAAGCTACTCCAATATCTTTGCCTTAAAAAAACCCAAAATGGACCACAAAGAGTCAGACACAACTGGAAAAGACTAAATAAGAATCAATTGTTATATTTTATATAATTGTACCTTTGAATAGCATGAATTTAAATATATTCAACCATTTCCCTGAGATTCAATGACAGCTAGGTTATGCAGCCAATAGCTCACTGGTCTTAAATCAGGAAGACCTGAGTTAAACCCTGACCTCAGTTACCTACTTATTGCATGACCCTAAGCAAGTTAGTTAACTTCTGGGTGCCTCAGAATCTTGAATGTAAATTCAAATGTAAAATGGGGGGTCATGAAAGTCTTACATGAACTGATACAAAATCAAAAGAACTAGAAAAACAATAAATAAATTACTACAATGATGTTAATACAAAGAATAAAAACGAAACAATTAAAACTTAATGTTGTCAAATTCTAAGGAGGAAGTTTGACCCTAAAGAAATGCTATAAGAAACTATTTCATCTATATCATTTCAGACCTGGGAAACTAGAAGTGTGAAATACTACATAAATTGTCATACTTTTTCCAATGTTGGTTAGTTTTACCGAAATGTTTTTCTTCTCTTTTTTAAATTCTTTGTTATGAAGGATTGATCTTTTGGAGAAAACAGGTTACATTGGGAAAAACAGGTGATATAAAAATAAAAGATATCCATAAAAATTCACTTTTAAATGCTTTTTTCATGGCAGAAAGCAGACTGGAATCACTGAAAATATTATATAATTTCTTTGATACTGTTCAATCTGCACTCTTCTTTAATTCTAGGCCAACCTTATTGTATTTATATATATATATATATATATAAAGATATTTATGTTGCCGCTTGCATGTGATTATCAACCTGTGACAAATCACAATTCAGAGACCCGGGAATGCAGGTTTGGAAAGGAAAATAGAGATTTATTAAAAGAAGTTAAAACACAAAAGAAAGTCTTCCTCATAGAGTACTTAAAAGGATCAAATGGAATAACATGAGTAAAATTATTCTGAAAAAATATAAAATGCCACACACAGATTAACATTTTTATTATCAAATATTGTATGTGTTGGGACAGGAATGAAAATGTAAATCAAGTGAGGAAGCTGATCAACAGGAAAACATGCCTATTTGAAGGAGTACAAATGTGAATGAAAGTACCCAAGTATAGAGGCAGGGGATTGGAGTATAAGAATGTGAATGAAAGTACCCAAGAAAAAGTAATAACATGTGAATGAAGGTACCCAAGTATAAAGGTAGAGAATCAGGTTTTGAGAAAGGAAGGAGAATGATTTGGAGCCATTAGACAATAGTCACCAGGTCTAGATAGTGTGATAAATCTGGATGGAGTACCTTTCAAAAAAGGAAAAGTTGTTGAGGCACAGATCTAGGGGAAGGGTCTGGAAGTGTTCATTTCTTAAACATGCCTCCTCCTCCTGGTCAGTGTGTCAGTAAAGTGCATTCAGTACTGAAGAAAGTGATTAGGGATTAAGAGTCATCTGGGAAAAGTTAGGTTTCTGTGATTATAAGAATAAGATTGAGATAGGTAAAGCTTTACATGCCTAATGGATACCAGGCACTATTTCTAAACTGGGCATACAAATAGATGTAAATAAGATAATCCCTACCTTCAAGACCAAGGGGAAGAGTATAGGTTAAGAAGAACTGGAAAAGGGGCGGCTAGGTGGCATAGCGGATAAAGCACCGGCCCTGCAGTCAGGAGTACCTGGGTTCAAATCCGGTCTCAGACGCTTAATAATTACCTAGCTGTGTGGCCTTGGGCAAGGCATTTAACCCCATTTGCCTTGCAAAAAAAAAAACCTAAGAAGAACTGGAAAGAAGAGGCTACTGATAAAGAGGTGAAGTTCAGAGAGTGAGGTGAAGTATGACGTGAAGTCCAAGTGATCATGGGGTCTCTCATGAAATAATAGTCCAATCTGGAACTCAGTAATCAGGAGAGCACAAAGGTATCACCAGAGTGAGAAGATAACTGGCAGAGACATAGAGAAGTTTAGAAAATGAACAGAACCAATTGAGACAGGAGTATGAAAGGAGGAAGTCTAATGTGTAGAGTAGTTGTTAATAATATAAGATTCCAGAGAACAATGGAAGCTGAGAACAAGGAAAGGGTGAAGGAAATGGACCTGAATCTAAGGGATAAGTAGTCAGAGAAGGGATCCTCCAATAGGGAACTTGTTGCTCTCTTATCATGGTTATTGTGAATGTGGTTAGGGCAACAGATTGTCATGCCCTACCTAGTAGCTTTGGCAATGTTAATTAGATTAGGGATTAATATTTTGTCCAATACTGTTTCCTTTTTTTCTTCTTTGAAAGAACTCTTAATCATTATTAATCTTCACTAATATGACATTCATAGTCAAAAACTATGAAAGCACTAGTTAAATAATTCAAGTACCATAGATTCTTTTTTTTTTTAGGTTTTTGCAAGGCAAATGGGATTAAGTGGCTTGCCCAAGGCCACACAGCTAGGTAATTATTAAGCGTCTGAGACCCGATTTGAACCCAGGTACTCCTGACTCCAGGGCCGGTGCTTTATCCACTGTATCACCTAGCCACCTCTGAGTACCATAGATTCTTGTCAATATTGTGATCAGTAAATTAACTCAGAAAGTACCCCTCTCAAGATCACACATCAAATTTAATGCCATAGGAAAGATTCAGATTCTGAATTTGTGAGAATGAGTTCACAGTTCCATATTTGTTATACTGGGAAATATCACTACTGTAATACTATGACTCATTGAATAAACTCATCATCCTATAACCCTATTAAAATTTCAAGAGAATATCTATTGAATTTCCCTCATCAATCAATCAAATAGTATTTAACAGACTCCCTCTTGCTCCAGAGACTGTTCCTCCTTGGTAATGAGTTAAGTTCCCTGGTTACAGACTGTTATGTTGTTGTTATAATAGAATATTATTTTCCTAGGGAAAAAAAAAAAGAATGTGACTCCTTTAACGGCTAATTTAAAACCAAGGAGTGACTTTTGGAGCGGGGTAGGGTGGGGGATGGGGCAGAGGGGGTAAAAATAAAGTACATTAATTTAGTTAAGAAGGATTTGATTCACTTGGTTCTACTTTGGTGAATGTTAAGGATTTTATGTAAGATTCTATTTCCCCCTTTAAAAGTTTTTGTTGATATAATTTAAAGAAAAGAGGAGTCATACAATTGTGTCCAAAAAATAAAATTACATACACTTCAGTCCTCATTATCCCTGATCTCCTGTATGTTGTTCCTTCACTTGCCAGCTCTAGGCTCTAGCTATCTCTTCTCCTTTCAAAGATAAATTGAAAAAATTACTAGGATGATAATAAACAATACACTACTTTAAATTAAATATATTTCTCTAATCTAAAGGAAGAGGAAGTCATCTAGAAACAAGGGGGGGGGCATACTATGTAGAACAAGGAAAGGACCACCATGAAAAAGAGATAGAAAAGAAGATACACTAAAAGTGAAGAGGGTGGGGTGGGATGAAGCCAAGATGGACTCGGTTGAGTTCCCCCCCCACTCCAAATACCTTTAAATAATAACTCTATAAAAAAAAATAATGACTCTAAACAAATTCTAGAGCAGTAAAATTCACAAAAAGACTGAATGAAACAATTTTCTAAGTAGCTTGTAAGATCTGGGGGAAAAGGTCAGTTGCATTATAGTGAGAGAGGAAAGAGGAACACAGAGCAGAGCAGGAGTGGGGGGCAGGCTCATCCCCCCACCAGAATGAAGCAGAGCCAGTAATACAGGAACAGACTGTGGGGTGACTGGGTCAGTGGAAGTGGTGGTCATTTTTAGACTTCTCTGCTCTGAGATTGCCAAGGACAATTTGGAAGGTCAGTAGAAAAAGTCTGCCATTGAGAGTAAAGTACAGTCCAGCACAGACCTTAACAGCACCAAGGCAGACCTTGGGAGTCATCGAATCAGCAATGGAAGCTTTTTCTGGAGCTTTCAGCCCAGGAATGATAAGGGGATCAGAAGGAGATTACAGGTGTCTCTTTATTATCTCTGAGGCAGGACTCTGTTGCTTTATCCATACTCAGATCTGGGTCTCAATCTTGGGTTCTAATACTGGGAAAATGATCAGAAGCACAACAGAGCTTGTGGTCACCCATAGACCAGGAGAGTAGTACAAACCTTTCCTTAAATCATAAGATCTTGGAAGAACTGAAAACTTGCAGATCCCTAAAAGTATCTCTGAAAACAGCTGCAAAAAATCCCCAAAAGCTTAGGGCAATACACCTTTCTCTCTATCCTACCTTAACAAAGAATTAAAATAGGCTGGAAAAATGAGCAAACAATAGAAGAAAAATCTGACTTGGATGATAATATAGGGATGATCAAAGCACACACTGAGAAGGAAACAAAGTCGACCCTACATCCAAAACCTCCAAGAAAAATATGAATTGCTCTCAGGCCAAGGAAAAACTCAAAAAGGATTTTGAAAATCAAACAAGGGAGGTAGAAGAAAATTTGGGAAAAGAAATGAGAATGATATGGGAAAATTATTAAAACTTAGTGAAGCTTAGTGAAAATACAGAAAAATAGGGAAATAGAAACATCTCATCAAAAAAACAACTGATGTGGAAAACAGACTTAGAAAAGATAATTTAAAAATTATTGGAATACCTGAAAGTCATTCAGGAAAAGAGCCTTGACATCATTTTCAAAGAATTGCTACAGGAAAAAATATTACAGACTGTTATGTTGTTGTTATAATAGAATATTATTTTCCTAGGGAAAAAAAAAAGAATGTGACTCCTTTAACGGCTAATTTAAAAATACAGAAAAAATAACTTCTCAAAAAGTAGCAAGATGGTGCAGTGGACAGAGCACCAACCCTGGAGTCAGAAGGACCTGAGTTCAAATCTGGCCTCAGACACTGAAATACTTAAGCTGTGTGACCTTGAGCAAGTCACATAACCCATTGCCTTGCAAAACAAACAAAAACAAACAAACAAATGGAAAAGGAAGTTCAAAAAGCCAGAATTGGTCAAATGGAAAAGGAGATACAAAAACTCACTGAAGAAAATAATTTCTTTAAATATAGAATTGAGCAAAGGGTATTTGAAACTTTGTGGGAAACAAAAAAATTAAACCAAAAGAATGGAAAAACTAGAAAAATATGAAATATCTCATTAGAAAAACAACTGACCTGGAAAATAGATCAAGAAAAGATAATTTTAAAATTATAAGACTGTTAGAAAGTCATGACCAAAAAGAGAGTATAGACATCATTTTTTAAGAAATTATTGGGGTAGCTTGGTAGCTCAGTGGATAGAGCACCAGCCCTGGAGTCAGGAGCACCTGAGTTCAAATCCAGCCTCAGACACTTAATAATTACCTAGCTGTGAGACCTTGGGCAAGCCACTTAACCCCACTACCTTGCAAAAACCTAAAAAGAAGAAAAAAGAAAAAAAGAAATTATCAAGGAAAACTGACTTGAGGGTAAAATAGAAATTCAAAGAATTCACTGCTGTCCTCCTGAAAGAGATACTAAAATGAAAACTGATAGGAATATTATAGCCAAATTTCAGAGCTCCCAGATCAAGGAGTAAATATTAAAAGCAACCAAAAATAAATAATTCAATTATCATTGAGCCATAATTAGGAAAACACACGATTTAGCAGCTTCTACCTTAAAGGATTATATAGCTTAGAATATGATATTCTTGAAGGCAAAAGGGCTTGAATTACAACCAAGAATTCAACTAGGTTCTGGGGGCAGGTGGCATTTTGGGCCGCCAGGTCACCCCCATCACCTTCGGCCATGCCCGGAGTCAGGTGTGCGCCCAGTTGAGTGGGCAGGCGGGGAGGAGGGTGCAGGCCTCACCTGCCTCACGTGCCCCCAGCCCACCCCTGCCCGGGCGGCCCCGGCCCAACATGTTAGACAGAGCTCCATGGGACATACTGGTGGCCAACGCCACAGGCACCAACCCCAACGTGGGGCCCGGTTCCTACCAGGTGTCATTCCTGCCAGGAGTCTTTCCCGAAGCACTGCACCTCAGATGGCTACACACCATTTCTTTCTTTGGCAGTCCAAGAAAGTGCTCTTGCTACCCCTTTCACTGAGGATGTCCCAGGACCTGCTCACTACAACATTGAAAAGATAAAGCACAATATAAAGGAAGGCCTGAGTCTGAAAAACAGAGAAGCACGTTTTAAGAAACATATTTCAGATAATCCAGGACCTGGAACCTATAGTAAGTCTGAATAGAAACATCTCATCAAAAAAACAACTGATGTGGAAAACAGACTTAGAAAAGATAATTTAAAAATTATTGGAATACCTGAAAGTCATTCAGGAAAAGAGCCTTGACATCATTTTCAAAGAATTGCTACAGGAAAATTGCCCTGATATTCTAGAAGCAGAGGGCAAAATAGAAATGGAGAGAATCTGCCGATCCCTCCCGAGAAAGAGATCCCAAAAAACTAACCCCTAGGAATATTATAGCCAAATTCCAGAACTCCCAAGTCAAAGAGAAAATATTACAAGCAGCCAGAAGGACACAGTTAAAATATCGTGGAGCTGCAGTAAGGATCACAAAGGACTTAGCAGCAACTACATTAAAAGCTCATAGGGCTTGGAATATAATATACCAGAAGGCAAAAGAGTTTAGAATGCAACCGAGAATCAACTACCCAGCAAAAATGAATGTCCTCTTCCAGGGAAAAAGATGGACTTTCAATGAACCAGGGGAATTTCAAATGTTCCTGTTGGAATGGCCAGAGCTGAACAGAAGGTTTGATCTTCAGATACAGGACTCAGGTGAAGCATAGAGAGTGGAGGAGAGGGGGGAAAATAAGAGGGACTTAATGATGAATTGCACGTATTCCTGCATAGAAAAATGACACTGATCATACTCATATGAACCTTCTCAGTTAATAGAGCAGGTAGAGGGAGCTTTTATAGTTGAAGCACAGGAAAAAGCTGAATTTGAAGATAAAATATGGTGTAAAAATGGAGTCAATAGAAAAAAAGGGAAATGTGATGGGAGAAAGAAAAAGGAGAGGGGGAATAGGCCAAGATATCTCATATAATAAGTTTTTTCTTTATTACAATGAGCTATTTCAATGATATGGAAGGCAGAAGGCAAGGGGGAATGAGGGAATCTTTGCTCTCATCAGAGGTGGCTAGGAGAGGAAACAGCATATATACTCAATGGGGTATAGACATCTGGAGTAAGAAGGAGGGGGGGAGCAGGGAGAAGGGGTGGGGATGTGAATAAAGGAGGAGAGGATGGACCATGGGGGGAGAGTGGTCAGATATAACACATTTTCTTTTTTACTTCTTGCAAGGGGCTGAGATTGAATGGCCTGTCCGGGACCATAGGGCCAGGTGGATGCTGGGCCTAAGGGGTGGGGGGTGGGGCTCAGGGCCTCTTGGCCCCAGGACCAGGGATTTGTCTGCTGCGCCACTCAGATACCCTACAGCAGAGTCAGAGTGAAAGAAGAGAGAAAATATAGTACATGGCAGTGGAAAAATATGAAAGGAGGGAGTTGCAATCAGCAATGGCAACAGTAGAAAAATATGGAAGTAACTTTTGCAATGGACTTACCATAAAGAATGTGATCCACCCACGACAGAGTTGTTGGTGTTGGAACAAAGACTGAAGAACATTTTTTATTATTATTATTGGGGGAGGTGCAGGGCAAATGGGGCTGGGTGGCCTGCCTGGAGCCGCATAGCAGGATGATCATTGGGTGTCTGAGGCCAGATTTGGACCCGGGTGCTCCTGGCTCAAGGGCCAATGCTCTGTCTGCCACCCAGCCACCCTTACTATTATTACTATTTTATTTTATTTTGGGTCTTTTTTTTTCTTTTTTTTTTGGTTTTTGCAGGGCAGTGGGGTTGGAGTGGCTTGCATGTCACACGGCTGGGTGATTATTGGGTATATGGGGCTGGATATGGGCTCAGGTGCTCCTGGCTCCAGGGCTGGGGCTCCGTCCATTGTGCCACCTGGCCATACCTACAGTTATTACTATTATTTTTTTTAATTTTAATTTTTCTCTTTCTCCCCTTTATTGCTCAAGTGAGTCTATATTTTGTGCGGGGAGGGGTATTCTGTTTACTCTTAAACAAGAATATTTTATTAATGTATAAAAAACATTATTTATACAAAAAGAGAATAAATAAATATTAAAACAAACAAACAAAAAAGAAATGATGAACTCCAGGATGCTCTCAGTAAAACCTAGAAAGACTTACATAAATAGATGCAATGGGAAATGTATTAAAAACGAAGTAACTGCAATATTGTAGGTGGATTAGCTGTAAATGACTTATATATTCTCAGCAATACTGTGACCCAAAACAACTCTGAAGGACTTGTGATAAAGAATACTATCAGGGCAGCTAGGTGACTCAGTGGATAGAGCATTGACCCTGAAGTAAGGAGGACCTTAATTCAAATTTGACCTCAGATGTTTAATAATTGCCTAGCTGTGTGACCTTGGGCAAGGCATGTAACCCCATTGCCTTAAATAAATAATTTTTTTCCAAGTATACTATCTATCCCCAAAGACAGGGATGATGGTATTTGAATACAAATTGAAGCTTATAGTTTCCTTACTTTATTTTTCTTGAGGTTTCTCTTTTTGGGGGGTGGGGGAGGGGCTATGTTTACTTTCACATGGCTACTAAAGTTTTGTATGACTATACATTTTTAATTTATATCAAACAACTTGGTGGGGGAGGGGGGAGTGGGGAGAAGGGAGAGAGTTCAGAACTCAAAGTTTTAAAAATGAAAGTTAAAACTTGTTTTTAACATGTAACTGGGGAAAAATAAAAGAAATTACTAAAAAAAAAAGTGAAGAGGGGGAGAAAGTGGGGAGAGGAAACCTGAGGAAGTAAGAAAAAGAGAGTCTGAAGGCCAGAGATAAGTCAATTCTTTCTACCTTCCTTAGACCAGGGAGAGTCCTGTTCCACTATAATCTCTAAACTCTACTCTTTTCAGTTCTTATCAACAAATGTTTACTTCTTCTCTCCATTTAGTTTTGCCAGTAAAACTCCTCAAAAGTTTTACTTACCTGTTCAAAGAAGCTCTGTTTGTGGTGGCAAAGAAATGTAAACTGAGGGAATGTCCATCAATTGGGGAATGGCTTAATAAACTGTGGTGTATGTATGTGATGGAACACTATTGTTCTAATAGAAACTAGGAAGGATGGGAATTCAGGGAAGCCTGGAGGGATTTTCATGAACTGATGCTGAGTGAGATGAGTAGAACCAGAAGAACACTGTATACCCTAATAGCAACATGGAAGTGATGATCAACCTTAATGGACTTGCTCATAACAACAGGGCAATAATCAAGCATAATTTTGGGATATCTGTGATGGAGAATGCCATCTGTATCCTGAGAAATAATTATGTAGTTTGAACAAAGACCAAAGATTATTACCTTTAATTTTTAAAAAATGTTATCTTATTATGTAATTCTGCTATTATCACATACTATATGTTTCTTCCTTAAGGATATGATTTCTCTCTCATCACATTCAACTTAGATCAGTGCATACTATGGGAATGGTGTAAAGACTAACAAACTACCTTTTGGGGAGGGAGGAAGGAGGGAAGGAAGATTGGGGGGAAATTGAAAAATTCAAAATAAATAAAACCTTTCTAAAATTAAAAAAAAAGTTTTACTTACCAAAGTGAAGTAAAGCAACTCTACTCACAAGAAAATAGATTTAGAATGGGAGAGCACAATCCCCTCATTTTATAGATAAGGAATCCTGAGGATCTGAAAGGTGAGTGACTTACTTGCCCGGGGTAACACAGCTATTATATATTTGAGGAAAGACTAAAAGAATTCTTCCTGACTGCAAACCCAATGCCCTAAACTCTATGTCATGATGCTAGGTGAAAGAGTGAATAGAGTCAGGAATACTTAGAGTCAGGAAGACTTTACTTCAATCACTGCTTTAATATTTACTATCTGTTAAAAAACTAATGGATATTTAGTGCAGATTGAAGCATATTTTTTTCCATGGTTTTTTCCCTTTTGGTCTGTTTCTTCTTTCACAACTGAGCAATATAGAAATATATATTTACAAGATTACATATAGGTAACCTATTTCAAATTAATTACCATTTTAGGAAGAAGGAAGACAAGAGGAGAGAGGAAGGGAGAAAAATTTGGAATACAAAATCTTGTAAAAATGTATACTAATGGGGGCAGCTAGGTGGCACAGTGAACAGAGCCCCTGCCCTGGAGTCAGGAGTACCTGAGTTAAAATCCAGTCTCAGACACTTAATAATTACCTAGTTGTGTGGCCTTGGGCAAGCCACTTAACCCCATTTGCCTTACAAAATCCTAAAAAAAAAAAAAAAAAAAAAAAAAAGTATATGAATGTATGGCCTATATTGGATTGCTTTCTAACAGGGGTAGAGGAGAGGGAAGGGGAAAATTAATTGTTAAAAACTACCATTCCATGTAGTTGGAAAAATAAATAAAATATTTAATTTTTAAAGTGTATGCTAAAAATTCTCTTTAAAAATAATTGGGAAGTTGTTTTTGGTTTTTAGCAATAAAGCAGCATGGACTGAGAATGCACTGAAAAAAAATAATTGGGAAAAATAAAAGACCATTAAAATATTTACTATCTGAACAAATCACTTAACTTCTTTCTGATTTCCTTTCTTGTAAAATGGGAATAATAACAGTATCTACCTTATAGGGTCATTGGGAGATTTATATGAGACAAATTCTAAAGTGCTTTACAAACCTTTAAAACACTACATAAACAATAATAATAATAATAATGTTATTGTTGTTATTATTATTATTGTTGTTATTGTTGTTATTATCATTATTATTATCATTATTATTATTATTATTATTATTATTATTATTATTATTATTATTATTATTATATCTCCAACTTCAGCCTCCCAGTGCTGTCAGACTGGTTTCCCCTTACCTATCAGTTACAATAGCAGACCTGCTCTATCAGTTTACCCCTATTTCCATAGTATCCCAGCCAAACCCCACCTGTCTTTCACCTACTTACTCTATCCCCAACCTAAGCTCCTCATAAGCCAGGATCCAAAGTGATGGTTCCACTAACTCTTTTTCCTGGTCCCTCCACACCCTACCCCACCCTGCACAACTCCATCTTCAAAACCTCCTGCTAGCAACTTATCTCTGACAAGCTGCTTGGCCATCTGTCCCTGACTCTGGTAGGGGAATTCTTACAGTGAGGTACTGAAGCAAACAGTCAGAACCTGTGTCAAACCAGGTGATCTCTCTTTCCAGTGTGAGCAGGATTCAATCTGTCCATCTTAACAGTTGGAATCCAGGTCTGAGTGATAATTTTAGAAAACATGTTATAGGCTGGATAAAATTAAGGTTGAGAGTCAAGTTTTAACCTTTGGAACAGAACATTCCTCACTACCCAATCTAATCAAAGAATCAGCCAGTGCTGATTATGTTAAAAGTACAGGTTTTGTGTATATTTTAGGAGGAGACATTGAATTCAATTCAATTCAACATTTATTAAACAAGGCAAGGCACTGTGCTAAAACCTGATGGATACCAATACAAAAAAGAGATTCTTTACCCTCAAGAAGCTATCAATGAGTTTATATTCTACTAATGACCACTTGTTCAGCTGTGCTCAACTCTTTGTGATCCTGTTTGGAATTTTCTTGGAAAAATTACTGAAGTGGTTTGCCTTTCATTCTCCAACTCATTTCAAAAATAAGGAAACCTGTTTGGGGTTAAGTGACTTGCTCAGCATCACACAAATAAGTGCCTGAGACCACATTTGAACTCAGAAAGATGAACCAGCACTCCAACCATTTTGTGCCACCTAAAAAAAAAAAAACCTAAGAAATTTGTTTCGAAAGGAAAAGATTAAAAAGAATTAGGACAGGAGTACCTGAGTTTAAATCTTACCTCAGACACTTAATAATTACCTAGCTCTGTGTGGCCTTGGGCAAGCCACTTAACCCCACTGCCTTGCAAAAAAAAAAAAAAGGAATTAGGACAAGAGTTCTCACCAAGAAATGGGACAAAACAAATTTGGTTTGTTTTATATACAGACAAACACACTTGTATGAATGTATATATGTATATGTATGTACATACATATACATATATATTGAGAGAGAGAGAGAGAGAGAGAGAGAGAGAGAGAGAGAGAGATTAACATAATTAGCTTTTAAAAGCATTCTTCTGAGAAGGGATCCAATGATTACACCAGACTGCCAAAAAGGTCTATGACACAGAAAAGGTAAACAACTATTTCTCTAAATCTTGCTTTTGTTCCTGTTGTTTCTCAACCCTGGAATACCCTTTCTCCCTTCCTTCACTAGTTCAATTCCTACTCATACTTAAAAATTCAGTTCAAATGCCCCCTCCTCTGTGAAGCCTTATCTAATAAGGCTTCTAAGGAAACATATCTTCCTCCTCAGATATCAGTCACATAGTACTTAATCTGTATCTTTCTATAGTATGTTTACTATTATGTGTTTAACTATGTATTTGTTTCACATCCACACATCCACTAGATAGATAATTTACCTGAGGCTCCTTCCCCAGTACTTTAAAGCAACTGTATTCCCCACATAATAGTCATTTAACAGATCTTTGTTATAAAACCCTGCCTTGGCCCTAAAGAGGAAATTAGGATTCTGGAGATGAATGCCCACTGGCTAGGGAGAAATCTATCCAAAATTACTCTTCTCTGCCCACTCAGAGCTGGTCCTGGAGCAGAAAGAATGTACAGGAGCCCAAGAGCAAAAGCCTTGGGTGGGGGTGGGGGAAGGAAGAAGGTTCAGTTACACTGTGCTCAGTCATTCATCAGGCTAACTCCTAGATTCATGATGCCCACTCCTCTCGAAAGCTATTTCCCAGAGGCTGCACTCCAGTTCCCCCCTCCTTCTGGGCTTGTTTGCCCTTCCTTTGCTCCCCAGGACTTCTCTCAGCTTTCCCTCCCTTTAGCCTGGAAGGGGCTAACTTATCAGTTAAAGTCAGGCTATGCCTGTCATGGAAGGGGTGGGGAGGAGGCAGGAAAAAGATAAAAGAGGGGTATGCTAGGGAGTTGCTAAGCATATATTCATCTCTTGTCTCTTCACTTTGTGGGGCCAAGAGAAGATGGTACTTCTATTAAATGAATGTTATTTTTGAAATAACATCAAAGAAAAACACAAGATGCAATTTCACCCTACTCCTGATCTCAGATCATAAATACAATCAATGCTATGACATAATGAGGCACCATGATATACTATAAACTATAAAATATAGGATAAAGGATAGAATACTGAACTTGAGATCAGAAACACCTTTTTTTGAATCCCACTGTTAAAAACTTCCAAGCTGTGTAACTGAGCAACTGATGTGAAGCCTCTAAGCCTGTTTCCTCACCCCTAAAACGAAGAAATTAGTCTCAATGACCTCTAAGAGATCTTAGAGCTATAACTCTATAATCTTATGATCCTATGACATTGGAGTACTGCAATTAAGAAAGGATATATACTTTTGGGGTCTTCTGGGAACAGAGGAATTTGTCCCAACAATCTGCTTTTTTTTTTCTTACTAGAAATGTCCTCTGGGGTTCAACCTGAACAGAAACTGGCTCAATTTCTAACAAAATCCTTGAACAGCCTTGTCAGTTCTAAAGAGCACCCTCTCTCGGGACTGAATATACGGAAAGAGAAGGGTCTGGAACCAAACCAGAATACCAGAAACACTCTTTAAGATTACTTGAATACCAAAAGAGTCAAAAAGCCTGCAAGTTTTACGTGAAGGATAAACTCTGAGCAGAAGTAAAGACATCTGGAATAGGACAGGGATTCCTCTACCACTCAATATTGCTTTTGGGATATGGCTTTTAGTGAAGTTAGTTGGGCAGGACTCTATCAGAAAGTAGCAAACCTATTTCCTAGTATTCCAAACCCTTATCAGTTAATGCCCAATCAATATGCTAACTTACTGAGTGAAACCCACAAGATAAATGCCCAGGAAGCAGGAAAAAGAAACAGATAGTGGAGGTCGAAGACAGCTAAAGCTATTGCTTGTATCCTTTTGCCAAGATTTTCCCTCCCTTGTGGTAGCTAGACTGGAGAGAGAATCCCTTCCCAAAACCTATCTAACCACTTTGAAGTGTTAGACTGCATGTCAGGAGTCATCTCATAGCTCCACATTTTTGTGGATGGTGTGTGGGATAAAAATTCACTTAAAAAAAATATAGACACTACTCTGAGCAAAAACAAAGAAAGTTTATTTTGGCTTTTCTTGAGAAAAAGGCATACTCCAAGTCTCACAAAGGTAGTGAAGATCAAGGAACTGCCCCAAACTGACAGTCAAACAAGATTATAAGGCCTAACTCGAACCCCTCCTCCTTCCTATTGTCCCTCTCTGTCCTCATTGGTTAGTCTTCAGACTTACATTTTACTTGTGAAAATCTACCCCAGCAACAAGAATGAAAGGTTTTCATAAAATATTACCTCACCATCCAGAGGGTGAGAATAACCTTCAGGATTATAACTATCTTATTGAAGTAACAGCCTACTTATCACCAAACATGGGGACTCTTATGAGCTTCATTAGAATGCAAGGTTTTTCTCATGGGAACAGTCTATTGTTCTCCCACTTAAGATAGTTTTATCATCAAATAGGTGACTAACTAAAAATACAAGGTCTCTCTGGAAAAAGTCCACTATTTCCCCCCTAACAGAATTGAGAGGGTGCCTGGCTTAGAATGCAAGGTTTCTCTCCCTCTTTCTTCTAAAAATAGTCTAAGAGTATTAGTCTGTCTTTGTTTTAATGATTTTTAACCCTGAGAGGACTTCAGTAGGAATGTTAACTCTTAAAAGGGAATATCCCACTCAATGGGGAGGCGAATCACTGGCACAAGTAATTTCCTATATGAAGAGATATTATTGCCTACATGACCCCACCTGGCTTTGACCACTTGTTGAGATTCCAAAGAAATCTCTCTATATCCCAGGTCTTTTAATTGCCAAACATTTGTGTGCCTATTATGTACACAATCAAAGCAAATCACTATAATTCCATTGGAACTTTAAATTACTTTGGGACTGCAGATTTCATTAATTCATTGTTCCACCAAACAATCATTTATCAATGATTTAAATCATTTATTAAGTCAAGCACAGGGCTGACAGCTTGAGGATTCAAATATAACCAGACAATATAGTCCTCACCCTCAGGGAGTTTATCTTCTAAAGAAGGAAGAGACACATATCTGAGATGGGTGGGAGAACAAAGGAAAATGGCCAGTCAAGAGAAAAAAAAGTCAAGTCCAAAGAATGTCCCTGAGGTGAAGTATGGAATAAGTCCTTGCTAGGGAAGTCACCAATGAGGAGGAGATCATCACCAATAAGGAGAGGGTAGGATCCAGGGTAAAAGCTGCCCACACATACAAATACAAAAACACTGTGATTGAAATGCAAAACTTAAGCTCTTCATCTTCCAAATCCAATATTCTTTCCAAAGTTTATTCCATCTGGGACAAGAGATAAAAAACTTGCTTTACTTACCTCATCAGGTGTTGTAAGGAAATCTTTTTATGAAATGCAAAGTACTAGATAAATATTGAGCTGTTATTTTTAGAAACCAGACCTGTAAGGCAGGCAGAACAAGGATTATTTTCAACCTTCATTATGGCCCCCAATAGCTCTGGTGTGGGTCTGGACATGAATTTCTGAGAGTCAGGTTGGGTAGACAAACATCCAAACAGGAAAGGTTGGGAAGTGAAAATCTACCAACCTTATTTTTTGGAAACTCAGACTTTTTATAGCAAAAACTTATCTCAGGAATGACCAGCTAAAGGAGACCCAGTTTTACAATTTCCTGGGTAAATTTACAGTATTTGTTCTTAGAAACCTGCATACTTCTCTATCAAAGAAACCTTTTACAACCACCTCTAGAGCCACAGATTATCCTAGGTCAGGGTTTACTGGTGAGCTAATGGATCCATACAATGACCAATAATCCATACATACCTTTGATGAAGAAGATCAACAAGGCTATGTGAATATCCCACCCTGGGGCTGGTCCTCTACACTTCCTTGTATGTATTGGCTTGCTTCAGGTCTCATTCTCTGACTCCAAAATCAGACTTCTTTTCACTATACTGTGCAAATAAAATAAGAATGGAACATCTTTTGTAAGTGTTATGTACCCAAAGGGCAACAAAAATGTGCATACCCTTTGATCCAGCAATACCACTATTGAGTCTATACACTGAAGAGATGATGAAAAAGGGTAAAAACATCACTTGTACGAAAAATATTCATAGCAGCCCTGCTTGTGATGGCAAAGAATTGGAAATCAAGTAAATGTCCTTCAATTGGGGAATGACTTAGCAAACTGTGGTATATGTATGTCATGGAACACTATTGTCCTATTAGAAACGGGGGGGGGGGGGGGGGGGGCGGGCGGCGCCTAGGTGTCCTAGTGGATAAGGCACCGGCCCTGGAGTCAGGAGTACCTGGTTCAAATGCTGTCTCAAAAACACTTAATAATTGCCTTGGACAAGCCACTTAACCCCATTTGCCTTGCAAAAAAAAAAACAAACCTAAAAAAAAGAAAAAGGAGGGACAGGAATTCAGGAAAGCCTGGAGGGATTTGCATGAACTGATGCTGAGTGAGATGAGCAGAACCAGAAAAATACTGTACATCCTAACTGCAACATGGGGTGATGATCAACCTTGATGGACTTGCTCATTCCATCAGTGCAACAACCAGGGACAATTTTGGGCTGTCTGTGATGGAGAATACCATCTGTGTCCAGAGAAACAACTATGGAGTTTGAACAAAGATCAAGGACTATTAACTTAAATTTAGGAAAAAAGAACATATCTTATTGTCTGATCTTGCTGTCTCTTATGTTTCCTTCTTTAAAGATATGATTTCTCTCTCATCATTCAATTTGGATCAGTGTATAAAACAATGTAAAGACTGGCAAATTGCCTTCTGTGGGGGGGGGAGTAAGATTAGGGGGAAAATTGTAAAACTCAAAATAAGTAATTTAAAAAGTGTGATGTAAACAGAAGCTATTGCTATTACTCCTTTTCAAGGAAATTTCCTTCTTTTGGAATACTAATTACACAAATTGTTTATTTTCTCTTGGTCTATAAAACAAAGTAAGTTAGGTGATGTTTGTCCTTTGTTCTTGAAGAAGATCATAACATCTGGGAGGCAAGGGCAAGAATTGGATTTGGGTGAGGGGGTGCTGTGCAAAGTCACAAAGTCTCCTCCAGGGCTATCTGGGTCCAGTGGGATTGAATATGAATCAGGATGACTGGATGGGAGGCAATCAGGGTTAAGTGATTTGTCCAAGGTCACACAGCTAGTGTCCAGTATCTCAGGCCAGAATCCAACTCCTGACTCCAAGATCAGTTCTCTTTTCACTACATCATTTAACTACAGGCAGAGTGGGGGTGGTACAATGGATAGAGCAGTTGTGTGACCCTGGACAAGTCACAACACTCTAAGACTCAGTTTTTCTCATCTATAAAATTGAAGGTAGGGGCGGCTAGGTGGCGTAGTGGATAAAAGCCCCGGCCCTGGAGTCAGGAGTACCTGGGTTCAAATCCGATCTCAGGCACTTAATAATTACCTAGCTGCGTGGCCTTGCCCGTTTGCCTTGCAAAAACCTAAAAAAAAAGAAAAAAATTGAAGGTAATACAACACCTGCCTAACATGAGTTCAAATCGTGACTCTGCGTGGTTTACTAGCTATATCACCCTAGACAAGTCCTCTTGGACTCTTATTTCCTCATCTGTAAAATGGGCACCATAATGGTATCTATTTACAAGGATTATTGTAAGGATCAAATGAGATCATAATTGTAAATTACTTAACAAGTATATGTATTATAGAAATATGATAACTATGTGTAAAATAGGGATCTTTCCCAAGGTTGTTGTGAGAATCAACGGAAATATTTTTAAAGCACTTTGCATAGTTCCTGACACAAAATAAGTGCTAAGTAAGCAGTGGTCCTGGCCCTGGCCCTGCGCCTGCTCAGGGGCTGGACTAGCTGAGCTAACTCAGTTGGGACCGTGGCCTCTTCAGGGTCAGGGCATCCCCGTGAGTCAATTCCGTCCATTAATACAAAGCAGCAGCTGCTGGGTGAGCTCGTCCGGGGAATGAGAAGTCGCCCCGGCGCCCCCGGCGCCCCCGGCGCCCCCGGCCTCCCCGGCGGCCCGGCCCCTCCTCGGGGAGAGGTCGCGGGAAAGCGCCGGGCGGAGCGCGGGCCGGCACCAGCAGGGGGCGGCCGCGAGAAGCCGAGGCTCCGCGCCATTCCTAGGGCGCGGGCGGAGGAGGCGGGGCCGGCACCCTGAGGCGCTGCGGCCGCACGGCGACGCGCCGGGAGCATGTGGCGGCCCAGGCTGGCGGCGCTGGCGCCCGCGGCCCCGCGCAGGCCTTGCCCAGCCGGGCCGCGCACCCTGCCGCCGCTGGCCGGGCCCGCGGGGTCCGGGCTCCGCAGCCTCCCGGCCCAGGCGGGGCCCCCGGCGCTGGGGGCAGGGCCGAGAGCTGGGGCTTCTGGGACTCCGGGGCCGCTGGTGAGCATTTACCTCCGGGGCGGGGCCGGGGGCGGGGCCTGAGGGATCGTGCGAGAGGGCGGGGCCGGGGAGCGGAAGGGGCGTGGCCTGCGGGGTGGGGCGGGGCCGGAAGTGGGCGGGCGTTCTTCGGTCCTAATCCGGGGAGCGGAGGGGGAGGAGCCCCGCTCCTTTCCTAACTCTGAGGTCCCGCTGCGCCTTCGCCCATCCACACCCTTGTCCTCCAGGTCCTGGCGTGCTCTGGCCTCCCCTCCAGGCTTGGGTGGGATTAAGCGGATTTTGTGTTTCTAAGTTTATGTTTGTTGACTGACTTAATATTTATATCGCGATTTAAGCTTGCAAAAGCGCTTTACAGATATAATAACAATGCTTGTATCGTGTTTCCTGTGTTTCCTCTTGGGGGGGACGGACAGGGAAGGATAGGTAGGATTCTATTATTATCTCCATTTTACACATGAGGACACTGAGGCAGGTTAAGGGACTTGCCCAAGGTCACCCAGCTAGTTCAGTGCCTGACTTCGGATCTTGCAAGGTTGTCCACTGGACCACCCCAGTTGCCTTGGGCTGTTTTATTTTTTTCTCTTGCTTCTACAAAGCCTGGCACCTATTCTCAATAAATTCTGAATTATTGATTGATTGGGTCTCAGTTTCCTTCAAAGAGAGGATTAAAATAAATCATCTCTAAAGTCAGTACTTTTTTAGCTCTAATATTCCATGAGTATAAAATTCTTCAGCTGCATGATTTTTAAGTCATTAATTCAGCTTTTCTTCTGGACAAATTAATCATAGTTCTGGGATTATTTTCTAGGCCTTTTATAGATCTTTAATCATTACAACTTGGAACCTTATACTACACATACTAGGAACCCTGATTTTGTTAATGTAAGGTATGATTTTCCACATATTAAAATTATTTCATTTTGTGATGGAAATCTGCTAACAATCAGTATAAGGAACCTGCTATTGAAGATACTCCCCAGTTACTCAGGTCATAGTATATAAATGATTTAAACAGAGTATCATAACTAGTATGTGCCAAATTAGGACTCAAATTCTTATTTTTCTGAATCCAAACATCATGTCTTCTTTTCTTAAAATATTTAAGGGTTGATAAATGACCTCTATGAGGCTGCTGAGTGGCTCAGTGGATAAAGCACTAGGGACTGGAGTCAAGTAGACCTGAGTTCAAACCCAGCCTCTAAATCTTATCTTCTTGACCTTGGGCAAGTCACTTAACCTCTGTTTGCTTTAATCCATCAAAAAAAGGACACTGCAAACTACTTCAGTATATTTGCAAGTAAAATTCAAAGACTGTGAATGCCTGGACAACAGCAGCAACAACAAAATAATGTTAATACTAGAGACTGTTCTGTATTTATACTACTGTCTTGCATACAACCTTCCTTCCTCCCCTTCCCATTATGATTTAAAAATAAATAAAGCAAAAAAAAAAAAAAAAGACATTTCAGGAAAACATTCAACCAAAAACTCTACTGTTGTCAGGAAAGCATTTAGTAAATGTAAATGCTTAACAGAGCACCTTGTACAGAGATGCTTAATAAATGTGCATTAAATTGTTTAAATGTAAGTTATTCCAAATCTGAGAATTTAGGTTTATTTCTGTACATCTCCCCCAATTTTATTAAGTAATAATAATGGTTGGCATTTTATACACATACATATAGTTCACTTTAAAGTTTGAAAAACTTAGCTATATTTTCCTGTTTGTTCCTCACCAATATGAGTTCATTTCTTAGAGGAAAATAAAGCTCAGAAAATTTAATATATGGGAATAGGAAATGAAGGAAATATCTCTTGATCCATTCAAGAAAGTGCTGTTATTATTCCTATTTTGTATTTGAGGAAACTAAGGCTCTCAGAGGTATGACTTGCCCGGAATCTCACACAGTTAATGTCTGATGCCAGATTAGAACTGAGGGTTTCTTGATTCCAGGACCCAGGGCTCAGTCCACTAAACCCCAGAACTACCCCCTCCAACTTGGTCCTAGAGCTTTTAAGTCTCAGAAATAATCTCTAAAGCCACTTCTCTCCTGACTCAAGGTCTCTTGTGCTTCTGCACAGTACTGGAGCATTCAGAAATCCTTGTCAGGTTATCTTTCCTGAAAAGTATTTCACATGTATTTACAGTGACTTTTAAAAAGAGTATTGACAAGAAAATAAAAAGATCTCTCATTTTGTGTCATGGATGCCTCCAACGCTCTCTGATGAAGTCTTTGGATCCCTTCTCAGAATAATGCTTTAAATGCACAAAATAAAATATATAGGATTACAAAGGATTGAAATATAGGTATCAAAATAGTTTTTTAAAGCAAGTTCACAGGGGCGGCTAGGTGGCATAATGGATAAAACACCAGCCCTGGAATCAGGAGTACCTGGGTTCAAATCTGGTCTCAGACACTTAATAATTACTTAGCTGTGTGGCCTTGGGCAAGCCACTTAACCCCATTTGCCTTGCAAAAACCTTAAAAAAACAAAACAAAAAAGTTCACAATTATGCCCAAATGGTAATAAACATGTACATACACTATGATCCAGCAATACCCTTACTGGGTTTGTATCCTAAAGAGATCATGAAAAAGGATAAAAATCCCACATGTACAAAAATATTCATAGCAGCATATAGTAGGAAATTGAAAGGATGCCTGCTGAATATCGATCTATGTTTAGGTGGTTATAAATATAGAACTTATATTGGATTGCTTTCTGTCGCGGGGAGGAGGAAGGGAGGGAAGGAGAAAAAGAGTAAAACTTGAAACCTTGCAAAAAATTAATTAGGGGCAGCTAGGTGGTACGGTGGATAGAACACCAGCCCTGCAGTCAGGAGTACCTCAGTTCAAAATCCAGCCTCAGACACTTAATAATTACCTAGCCATGTGGCCTTGGGCAAGCCACTTAACCTCTTTGCCTTGCAAGAAACCTAAAAAAGTAAAAAAATAAGTTCACAGATTCCATGTTAGGGACCTGAAGCAAAAAGAATCTTGAGATCTTAACAGAAGAGAGGCATCCAGTAATCACAGATTGAAATTGAAGATATAGTTTATAAAACACATTCTTCAAAATGATCATTTTTTTTTGTCCTTCATTCTCCAAGAAGACCATGACATCAGAGAGGTGATACCATAACAAGCACATGAATTGGATTTGAGTGAGGGGTGCTGTGCTAAGTCACCAACTTCACTTTCTCCTTCAATGTCAAATGAATCAGGATGACTGGAGATGATTCTGGATGCAAGGTGATGGGGATTGCTTCAAGCATCTGAGACTGTATTCAAACTCCTGTCCACCTAATTTCAAGACCAGTGCTCTATCCATTGTACCACCTAAAGTGGATAGTCAGGAAGACTTCTTGCTGGGTTCAGATGAGGCCTCAGATATTTAGTATCTTTGTGACCTTAAGCAAGTCATTTGATCCTGTTTGTTCTTTAAAAAAACTGAGGAAGATGGAGCTAAATGGTATAATGTATTCATTAGAGCCCTAGACTTTGGTGTGAAGAAAACCTAAATTCTAATGCTATCTCAGATATTTATTAGTTATGTAACCTGAGCAAGTCATTATAATCTCTTCCTCAATATCTTCATTTGCAAAACTGGGTATAATAATAGTATGTATATCACAGATTTCTTGTGAGAATCAGGTGTGATAATTTTTGTACATAGATTTACAAACTTTAAAGTACTGTATAAATGCTATTTATTAATAAGTATTTCCAAATGAGGAAACTATTTGGGGTTAAGTGATTTGCCCAAGATAACCAAATTGCTTGCCTCATCTTTTTGATTTATTTTTTTTCTAAATCATTAATAAGTGTCATTTAACCTTTCCTTAAAAATCTCCATTGACAGGATATTTGATGCATCCAGAAAGAACCTGTAGGTCTTCTTACTAGTTTTTCCTTCTATTTATAACTTTTACCTGTTGGTTTATTTCTGCCTTTTGGGACCAAGGAGGTCAAGTCTAATTCATTTTTCATGTGATATCCTCTTCAAATATTTGAGAAAATGCTAAATTCTCTCTTCTTATTCCAGCTTAATATCCTAAATTCTTTCACCTATCCCCTCACTATTGTGATTCTCTGCTGGATTCAATCTAACTAGTTAATAATACCTTTCTTAAAATGTGATGCATAGAACAGAAATTTCCATCTCCAAGAAGCTTTCTTTGATTCTTCTCCAGCTGGAACTAATCCCTTCATCGTTTTAAATTGTTAACTGTCTGATTACAGTTTCATATCACATCTTGTATTATAGTGGGATATTTTTCCAAAATTACTAACATTTACCTTTTTTTTTCGGTAATAGAGCATTGACACTGAAGCTGTTACTTCAGTAGTATAGGAAACTCCTGAATGAGGAAATTACCTTTCTTATGCAACTTCTCATCTTTATTTTGTCTAGGGTTAAGTGATTTGCTCAGTCTCACACAGCCCTTATGAGTCAGAACTGGGACTTAATCTGAGGCTAGATCTTTATCCATTATGCCAGGCTGCCTCTCTTTTCTCTTGGTAATACTATAATAAAAATAAGAACAAATTTGTAAGTATAATGCTTTTTCCTTAGAAACATTAACCTATACTTCTTAACACTGTCAACTTCATAATTAAGATGATAATAGTTCTGTAACAATATTTGGTATGACTCAATATATACAGAAAAATTAATAATTATCCTTGTTTTTTAGAGTTCCCAATTCCAGGGCTTCAGAGACCAGATTTCAAAAGTCAAAAAACAGAGTGTTTATCTGGTGAATTTGAGGAAAACAGGAACACTGGTTGACAAAAAGTAAGTTGCATTACCAGTGTTTCTCATTTATTCATTAATCTAGAGTACCCATGTGGTACCACCACCATATTTAGGATTGAATTCTTTAGAATTCACCTGGACATATTCAGAACTGTGGCCGGCCAACAACAGCAGCAACAGTCAGACTTAAGGGGACATGGAAGCCATAGAATGACTCAAAGTTCCATTCAAGGAACCAAGGCTGGAATCGCAAGTGAACAAAAATTATCTCCAAAACCAGAGGAACAATACTGTGGGTTAAGAAAAGTCCAGGCGGCAGCTAGGTGGTGCAGTGGATAGAGCATTGGCCCTGGAGTCAGGAGTACCTGAGTTCAAATCTGGCCTCAGATACTTAATACTTAGTTGTATGACTGCTGATCAGTCACTTAACACCATTGCCTTGCAAAAAAGAAAAAAA
The DNA here is from genome assembly GCF_037893015.1 of Macrotis lagotis. Classification (NCBI taxonomy): domain Eukaryota; kingdom Metazoa; phylum Chordata; class Mammalia; order Peramelemorphia; family Peramelidae; genus Macrotis; species Macrotis lagotis. The sequence continues at coordinate 109,763,963 of NC_133666.1, read as the reverse complement.
AGTGAGAAAAATAATTCCATAATAAATACAAGTAGAGACTCAAAGAAAAAGAATGGTATTTTCATAAGAACTCTAAGAGGAATGAAAGAAATGAAACAAAAGATTTTTTTAATGAAATTAGATCACCTGTGGAAAAAATTTGGAAGGAGAGTAAAACTACTTAGAACAGTAGAATGGAATGTATGGCCCACTGATGGAGGAAAGATAATTTAAGAAATCATTGCTTCTTTGTAATAAGGGATGGTTCTCTGGTAAGGGGAAAGAGAAAATATACATTGGGAAATGTAGATTATGTAAACACAAAAGCAATCAATAAAAATTTCATTTCTAAAACTGATACACAATCCCAAGAGAATTTTTGTTTAATTATACTTTAACTAAAATTTGATTGATATATTTTGTTTTTAATCACCCTTTCTGGATATAATTGTAGCTAGCCCTCTCCCCAGGAAGTCATCCCTTATAACAAAAAAAAAAAAAGAAGGAAACCATAGAGTTTAACAACTAAAGAATGCCAATAGAATCTCTCCTGCCTCTCTGTTAAGCAGTGAGAGAGGTTCATTTTCTCATCTTTGAAGACAAGTTTGGGGGCAAGCTTGCAAGTATATGTATGTGTGTATATGTCTGTGTGTGTGTGTGTTTTACATGCTCAAGTTTTCTTTAAGAAAATACTTTCAGGGGAGGCTAGGTGGTGCAGTGGATAGAGCACCAGCCCTAGAGTCAGGAGTACCTGAGTTCAAATCCGGCCTCAGACACTTAATAGTTACCTAGCTGTGTGGCCTTGGGCAAGCCCCATTGCCTTGCAAAAACCAAAAAAAAAAAAAAAAATACTTCCATATTCAACAAACATTTATGAATTAGATGATTTGACCATGTCATGTATTTGCCAGTTCACTCCCATCATCCTTTGGATTACTGGTTTTTAAGCTGAGTTATGCAAATCCTCTGTGAATATTTAGTTATCTGTTTGGGAGCTTGTGATTTTTAGTTCCTCCTAAGGAATAGGAAGAGATATAGAATTCTTAATCCCTCCTCCCCCTTCTCCAACTTCTAGAGTTATTTTGAAAATGAAAAATATTGTGCCTATGTAAAATCATAGTCTTAGAGTTTGAAGAAACCTTAGAGGATGTCTTGTTCACCTCCAGCACGGAAAAAAAAATCCCTTTAAAAGTTAATGGTTTTCTAGGTGGTGCAGTGGATAAAGCACAGGCCCTGAAGTCAGGAGTACCTGGGTTCAAATCCAGTCTCAGACACTTAATAATTACCTAGCTGTGTGGCCTTGGGCAAGCCACTTAACCCCATTTGCCTTGCAAAAACCTAAAAAAAAAAAAGTTAATGGTTTTCATTAACTTATTATGTAATTTTGCTCATTATTTTTTTTTCTTAAGGATATGATATCTTTCTCAACACATTCAACTTTGATCAATATATAGCATGGACAATGTGAAGACTAATAGACTGCATTCTGTGAGGGGTGAGGGAAGGGAAGAGAGATTAGGGGAAAAATTATAAAATTCAAAAAAAGTTAATGCCAGATTGGGACTGCAAATGAATAAAAAAAAGTTAATGGTTTTGTCAAAATCTTCTTGGTCTTCAGGACTATTTCAACTTTCATAGAAAACTGAGATTTTTGAATGGAAAGAAACTTCAGAGATTGTCTATACTGATCCTATTATTGGTAGAAGGAAAAGGGGTTGTTGTTTTTAACATTTTCTAATTGTTTAAAAATTATGTTAATTTGATACTTAATATAATGAGTTTTGCTTAACTGTATGCTCCTATGTTTTCTGACCTCCTTACAGCTTACTTGATGAAACCACTTATGAAAAACTTGCAGAAGAAACCCTGGACTCCTTAGCATATTTTTTCGAAGATCTTGGAGACAAGCCTTACACGCCCAAGGATTATGATGTTTCATTTGGGGTATTTCTATTCTTAAATTTTTCTGACCCATTGGAACAAGACATTGAGGAAAAGAAATCTTCAATAAGACACATGATCATAGATTTAGAACTGTAAGGGTTCCTAAAGGTCATCGTAGCCTACCTCTTCGTTTTACAGATGACTTACAGAGTGGTCAGATAACTTGCCTAAGGTCATACAGTAACTTAGTGCAGAACCAAATTTTGAACCCAGGTCTTCTGATCACAGATCCAGGGCTCTTTCCACTAGTTTACCACTTCTAAATCACTCTAAGGAAAGCAGCTCAATGAGTCTTTTTATAAAACTGACCCAAGGTTATGAAGAGAACAAGCCTTACCCCAGATGACTTGGGGGAAAAAAGAAAGAGAAGCCTTCTAAGAAGATATAGGAGGCTTTCTCCATTCAGGGTGGTGGACTTTGATGGGATTTCTCCTAATATTAAGATCAGAGAATTGTCAGTAGGACAGCAATCCTACTAAGCAGCAGTACAGATGTCAACAAACTTTTTATTAAGTTCTTGCTATGTGCCAGAAATAAGATTCAGAGTCTGCCTCTTAAAAATTAAGTCTGTACATGTGAACCAATCTAACAAACATTAATTAAGTGCCTTTTGTGTGCAAAGGAATCTAAAACAAAAACAACAATAGCAGTCTGCTCCCTATGAGCTTGTATTTTACTAGGGTTTACAACAAATAATCAGATATTTGAGGAGAGAGTGAGACAGAAGAATTAGGGAACCCAGGGAAGACTTCATGGAGGAGATAACCTATGAGATGGGCTTCAGAGGCAATGCAAGAGGAAAATAACCTGTAATCCAGGTATGCATCACAACTTCCCCAGAGACAAGAGATGGGATTTGGAGTCTAGGAAATTTGGGAAGGGTTCTTGTTGCCTTTTGACTTTTGTAATTATCATTAGAACTAATTCAGCATTGTGTAAGCAATCCAGTCTAACTGGAATAGAGGGAGAGTATGTGAAGGGAAATCATTTTAAATATATCTAGAAATTCTTTCTCAACTCCTGATTGGTTAATTAGTCATTTTAAGTGGCTTAGCTAGCACCATTCCACATAGAATATCTTGGGAGCTATTCCTTTCTCATTCTAAGAATAATGTTTTGAAATTCTCCTGTTTGTTTGCAATCTTGCCCAATTTGTAAATCTTAATAATCTAATCTTGAAAATAAGTGGAAAACAATACTGATTTTATTATTTGTTTGCCAGTCTCCTTCTATGAAGAAGGATAGGCTTTAAAAAAAAAAATGAAAAAAACTTTTGTGAAGGATTCATTTTTTTCATTGGTATAAAGTTTATACCAATGAAAAATATAATAATAATGATGATGATGTGCTATAATGCAATAAATATAGTAAAATTTTATGTAAAAATATAAAAAGCCTTTCTGAATTTGCAGTCCATATAAAAACAGAAGGCAGACTAGATTTACTCTGAGACATCAGTTTATTGACCCCTGCTATAGACTCCTAACAATACATCTCCCATATCTCCCAATCTATCTATACCTTAGTAGACTTTCTTAGCAATGGCAGAAAACAATTCATTATCCAGGAAACCTGATCAAGTAAACTTGATGGTTGTTTGGTTTGTTTGGTTTTTTAAGACTTAACTGAGGGGCCGATAGTGGATAGAGCACCATAGAGCACCATAGAGCACTGGCCCTGGAGTCTGGAGTACCTGAGTTCAAATCAGGCCTCAGACACATAATAATTACCTAGCTGTGTGGCCTTGGGCAAGCCATTTAACCCCATTTGCCTTGCAAAAGCCTAAAAAAAAAAAGACTTAACTGAGCTGATTCTTAGATGATATATTCCTTTTTTCCAAGGCTCTTAGCAGAGTCTTTGGAGCTTGGTAGGTTCTGACAGCTTCTGTCCGCTGGCATTTGCCTTTAACAATTCAGAATCACATTAAAATATTAGTGAAGAACTAAAAACCTGAATTAAATTCAATATAGTTTGGCTGGCTAACATTCTCAGGAGCTTTGGAGAAAGGCCGTAAACAAATCACTTAAAGAAATTCAAGTTGGGGGGCAGCTAGGTGGCCCTGGAGTCAGGAGTACCTGAGTTCAAATCCGGTCTCAGACACTTAATAATTACCTAGCTTTGTGGCCTTGGGCAAGCCACTGAACCCCATTGCCTTGCAAAAAAACCCTAAAAACAAAAAAAAAAAAGAAATTCAAGTTGAATTTCAAAAGCCTTGATGTTACAAGTTTGAACTTATACAACTTACTGGTCCCCTTTGTCATAATTCAAATGCCTTTTCTAATTTCCCATCTCCAGCCATAAGTGATCTCTCCCTGTGGGAACCACCCTATTATTTTGTACTTCTCTGTTGTATTGGGGCAACTAGGTGATGCAGTGGATAGAACACTAGGCTTGGAGTTAGAAAGACCAATGTTAAATGTGACCCCAGATACTTAATTTTCATTATGTGATCCTGGCTTCTGATCCTTATAGTGATTTAGAAGTGGTAAGCTGATGGAAAGAGCAATGAATCTGTGAACAGAAAGTCTGGGTTCAAAATTTGGTTCTGCACTAAGTTACTGTATGATCTTGGGCAAGTTATCTGTAAGTCATCTGTAAAATGAAGAGGTGAGCTAGGATGACTTAAAGGATGTTCCTAAAGGAACCCTTACGGCTCTAAATCTATGATCATGTGTCCTATTGAAGTTGCTGAGGAAGATTTCTTTTCCTCATATATTTATGCACTTAACTGTATAAATAATGCCTGCATAAAATTGAAGAAGGAAAGAGCTATCCATTACAGTTTCTTTGCCAAGAAAAATCACATGGATAGTATAAAGAGTGAAATATGACTTAATAACAACAGTGACAATTATATACCTTCTCACCCTCCCTAATATGGTAGATATTGATGTAGGTAGAGGCAGTATGATATTATAGCAACCATTATATATAATATTTTAATGTTTATAAATTGCTTTACAAATAATATCTCATTTGATCCTTACAACAACCCTGGGAGGTAGCATCTATTATTATCATTTTACTGTGGAGGAAACTGAGACAGAAGCTAAATGACTTGGCCAGGGTCACACAGAAAATAAATATCTAGGGCTCTATTCAGTATAGCACCATGCTACTTGTATAGTGAGCCAGCTTTGGAATCAATAATACCTGGATTCAAGACCCACCCATCACACATGCTAGCTGTACAACACTAAGCAAAACCCACAGGTCTTCCAGAGAGGAGAACCTAACCTTTTTTATGTCATGGACCCCTTGGGTAGTCTGTTGAAGCCTATGGACCCTTTCTCAACATATTGTCTTTAATGCAGAAAATTGTATAAGATTGGAAAAGAAACAAAATATATTGGAATTCTGCTGTCAAATACTGATCCAAAAAGTTCTCAGACCCCAGGTAAGAACTATTTTGAGATAAGATATATAGAATGGTTTCTCTTGAGTATTTGCTAAACTGATGAAATCACAAGTCTGAACCTGAAAAATGGAATTCTTCTTGAATGAAAAGGAAGCCTTCCACCCCAACTTCTTCTTGTCCCCTAACTATACTCAACATTTGCTGCCCTACCTCCTTTAATAATATTGTTCTAGACTATGAGCCCCATGAGGTCATAAACTGTCCCTCCTCTAAAATTCCTATTTTATCCAATACTTTTCATAATTCTCTGCATATAGTAGATGCTTAATTGATATTTCTTATTGCCAGTAGTACTTCCAGAGGATGATTATTTGTTTATATGTGGTACTCTGTACCAATTAAAATTTCTTGAATTGGATGGATAGCCACTTAATGTTAATGTTTAATAAATGGTCATGATAAACCACTAGGTGTCGCACTTAGGAAAGGGTTCTTTCTGGCTTCTGACCTATTTAATTATTGTTTAGTACTAACTCCCCATTGAATAAGAAGGTTAATTCTCTTGACAACAGTTAATTAATACCAGGAAGCAGGCATTTTGGTTTTAAACTCTGGAATTATTTATGATAGGATCTTTTTGAAGATCATTTCAGGTGAACAAACAACATTTAATGAGTATCTTCCCCTACTGTGTTCCTTCCCCATCCCCAAGGAGCTATGCTAAGATCTGTGGAAATAGCCTGGATACCAGTAAAATGGTAGACATGATCAACCCTGCCCCCAAGACCTTCACAGCCTAACCAGGGTGTCTGAGCAGCACACAAAAGAAATAGTTATATTATGGTTTCACAGGGACATGTTATTAAATATAAATTAAATAGAATGTAAACAGAGTACATGTATCCTTTGAGTTTGCTGGTTAAATGTTTAGACAACAGTCAGGCAAAGGTAAGTGATGGAAGGGATCTTTGAGGGTTTAGAGAAAGGTTTTCTAGAGAGACCTAAGTTAGTAAAATAAAGCCAGAAAAACATTTTGTAGCATACATATTACATACATTCCAAGTTTTTTAGAATTGTCTTTGATCACTGTATTGCTGAGAAGAGCTAAATGTGTCATAGTTGATTATCTTCTAATGATACTATTAGTGTATACAATGTTCTCCTGGTTTTGCCACTTCACTCAGTATCAGTTCATGTGAGTCTTTTCAAGTAAAAAAAAAAATTCTGAATTCCATAAATACCCCCAAAAAAGAACTGTTCTATATACAGAGTAGAACAGGAAAATAATCTTTATATAAAACCACAAGCTCTGTTACTTACAATGTGCTTTTTTCAAAAGTATATATGGTAAATTTAATTTGTTGCTTTCAGAGAAACCTGCTTGTCTGTTACCTTCTGAACTTTGTTCTATTCTCTGTGCATTTTAAAAAATGCTTCAAGTTCTGCTTTTCTTTTTCTTTTAGGCAATTGAGGTTAAGGGACTTGTCTACAACCACACAACTAGTAAGCATCTAAGGCCATATTTGAATTCAGGTCCTCCTGATTCCACTGTTCTAACTACTGTGCCATCTAGCTGTCCCCCTTTTCAAAAAAAAAAAGCAGAATCCTGCTAACAAATACGCATAATCAAAGAGCACAAATCCTGTTTACGAAGTATTTTCCCCCATAGCGGACTCAGTGGATGCCTTTATTTATTTATCATCTGTTTTTTTTTCCCTTGCAACAAATATGAATAGTCAAGCAAAATTAATTTCTGAACTATCCAAAAATATGTCTCATTCTGCATCCTGAGTCCATCCCTTCCTTGTCAGGAAGTGGGTAGCAGGCTTCATCATCAATCTTCTAGAATCCTGGTTGGTCACTGAACTTTTGAGAATTGCTTTTATGATATTGTTGTTACTTATATAACTTGTTCTCTGGGCCTTACTCACTTCTACAATGATTTTTATAAGTTTTCCTGGTTTTTTTGAAAGCATCTATTTCATCATTGATTATTGTACAGAATATTCCATTGCATTCATATACCCTAGTTTATTGAGCCATGCCCCCTCTTCCCCCTTAGTCCCCAATATTTTTCACCTAAAAATAGCTGAGTGACCCAGTAAATAGAATAAGTCTAAGTCAAAAAAATCTGTGTTCAGATTTGCCCTCAGACATGTATAAGTTATGTGATCTTGAATATACATTTAACTTCTGTTTTCCTCAGTTTCCTCATCTGTAAAATAATAACATTAACTATTTCCCAGTGTGGTTGTAAGGATCAAATGAGATAATACTGATAAAGTGTTTAAAGCAATGCCTGGCACATAATAGGTATTTGATGTAGATGATGATGATGGTGGTGATGATTACTTTGTATGTAGTGCCTTAACAGTAATAATCTTCCACTAATTTATGCTTTCCAAAAGCTAGATTAGCAGAGTAGAAGATCTGGAAGTTCTTACCTAAGCTTAAAAGACTTCAGAACTGGACCTAGGGAAAGAAAGTTACCTAACAACCAACCTAATTAGATTAAGCTTCACTGCCCATTTATGAAACTCCTACTCTGCTCAGAACTACAAAATTTTAACCATTTAACCATGTACCCTTGTGAAGCTTACAGTATTGTAGTGAAATATACCAACATAGTCCTCCAATATACCTTAAATGCAATGGAAAAGTGAAAAACAAATTGCTACATGAGGTAAGAGAGAGAAGAAAGTTTAATAAAGAATATCTTTGAGTTGAGTAACAGACAAGTGAACAGAGGACACCTATGAAAATACATGGATGACTTTTCATCTGCAAAGCCCCAACATGGGTTTTGTCTGGAAGACAAGACAGAGTAAGTAGTCCTATTTAGTTGGCAAACACATAAGAGAATTAATGAGATAAATTAATGAGATAAAGATAAAATGTTAGAGTCCGGTTATAGAGGGTCTTCAATGCCAAGAAAAGGATTTTTAACTTTTCTTGCTAGACAGTTGAAAGTCCCTGAGACTTTCAAGCAAAGGAATGACATAGATCTCTACATGAAGAGAATGAATTAGCTGCAGTATGAAGTATGGGTTGAAGGGAGAAGAGATTGAAGAGGCTATTTCTAGAACTTAGGCATTGGTGATTCATTTTTTTGACCACAATTCATGAGGACTCCACTAAATTAGGATTTTTGATTTGCCTCATCGATCACTTGTGAGCCCACCCATCTTCTGAAGGATTTAAATAAATACTGCTAATAATAAATTGAATGTTGACCAAGCAAAGAATTATCTAGAATAACTCAGGCTAAAATTAAAATTGAGGCAGTTATCCAGATAATAGGCAAAATACTTGAGCTGATAGATTTTGGTAAAGTAATTATAGTCAACTTCCAGTTTCTGTACCAGATGGTTTAAGGATTGTTTTACATGTTTCGTTTCTTACACTCAAACTATTGGTCATTATCTATGCTAGAACTTTCTTTTTAATTCATGTGAATAAATCCATGTACACTGAAAACCCTCAAGTTCTATATCCCTTGCTTAACTAAATTGTCCATGAAAACTGACATACCCATATAGAATATCACTGGATTATTGGATCTCTATATTTCTTTTGATTTTTTTTCCCAAAGATGGCCTAGTGTCCTATACCATTGGGATAGTGAACAAATGTCGGCATGTTGGTATGATCCTCTAGTCACTGAGTTGGAAACTGACATCTTGCCCAAGTACTATTGATATATTCTTTGGGGACTGGAGGATGTTTATAGCTGTGTGTTTTTTTTGGCCTAGTACAATTGGAGCATTCTGGCTCGTGTATGACTGCTTGTACAAATTACTTATAACGATAGTTCTTAATTCTGTGCCCATATAAACAATTCTTCCAATTGCCTGTGTTGGGTTACTATGCCTTGTTGGAGGTGTCCTATAAGCAGCTCAAAACATCAAAATGCCTTAGTGGACTAATAATGTCCTGCATTTTCCTCCCTTTGGCTGCTTCTTTTAGAATAGCTTCATACAATATATTCAGACAAATATATAGTTGAAAGAATTACAATCATTCACTACAAATAGCAAGAGGTATTTACCTTTTTCCCAAATGACCTTGGACCTGAAATCCCTGGATATAGAAAGATTCTAACCCATGATTTATTAAAATACTTTCTTTTTTAGATAGCTGTGGGGGGGACTAGTTGATCATCCTTTCCAAAAATTTGTGTTGATTACTTTTAATTTATATTACTTTAATTTCTTAATATTACCTTTCACCTCCTAACAAAGAGTCATTCTATCTAACAGAATAAAATAAGAAGAAATAAGAAAAAATTCAGTGAAACTAGCCAACACATCCTAAACCTCAACATATATGCAGTGTTTCATTCCCACAATATAAAAATGTACTTTTCTCATCTTTTCTCTTGAATTAGACTTGGTCATTATAATAGCAATGTTCAGTTTGATTTTTTTTTCATTTATAATGTTGCATCGTGTATATTTTCTTGGTTCTGTATATTTCGTTGTTTCAGTTAATTTAAATCTTTCTATGCTTCTTATTCTTCATATTCCTTACAGCCCAGTAAAATTTCATTACTTTTATATACTACCATTTGTTTAGCCTAGTCACTTAGTATCTACTTTGCTTCTAGTTCCTTGTCCCACAAAAAAAGTGCTGCCATGAATATTTTGTGGAATTTGGGACCTTTTTCTCTGTCATTGATCTCCTTGTGGTATATACCTAGCAATGAGATATTTGAGTCCAGGGGCAGAGAATTATTTATTAAGCATTATTTTTCCCCTTTCAATTTAATCCTTAGAAATAGTAAATCAGAAGCATCCTGGTATAAATTTAATGGTGGCATACTTCTTACACACACCTTTTAATTAATGTATTAGGACTGTAATTCAGTCCAGTTTTAATTGTCACTGTGCAGGTATTAGCTAATGATAAATTGCATCTGGAAAATAAGCTACTTGTATTACCTTTTCATACCTAATAACTGTACTGTTGTTGCTACTATTATTGTTGTTGTTATTTAAATGGTTTAGAAGTATGTATAAGAATTGTTTTCAACAGTCAAGTTGTGGTGGGATTGAGAATTGACCCAAAGGAATAGGTTATATCCTACATAGATGTTATAGAGATGCTTTCTTCAGGTCACAATTGATGTAGAGTGGAGAACCAGAAAAAAAATGTTTCATTGCTAATCTAAGGGGAATTTTATTTTTCTAAGCTGTTTCTCACTTTTCATGTACATCCTAAAGAGGCACAGTATATATGGAAATAAAAGATTCTAAGATTGAAAAGGTATTTTAAAATTTAAATTCTTTATTTGGAGGGCAAAAGTGAGTGAACAAGGCTGCTTCCATGTATGACTTCAAGCATGAGAGAGTGTTTTCTAAATATTAAAAAAGAAACAAGGGACAGCTAGGTGGTGCAGTGGATAGAGCACTGGCCCTGGAGTCAGGAGTACCTGGGTTCAAATCCAGCTTCAGACACTTAATAATTACCTAGCTATGTGGCCTTGGGCAAGCCACTTAACCCCATTGCCTTGCAAAAAAACAAACAAACAACTTTCTGTTGACACATGAAAAGATTTGGGGTTAGAGATTCAAGAGAGAACCTGAGGCTTTAGAGCTCTTCATCATCATCATCATCATCATCTTCCTACAATAAACAAAATAAATGTTTAAGTGGATTTGACCTATTCTATATTCCTTTTATGAGTATATTTGCATGATGAATTTTTCATGTCTAATTTTATTGTTGAGTATAATAGAACATTACCCTGGGTATAAGATTAGATAAAGAACTACCTTTGTGGGTAACCAGGTGGCACAGTGGATAGAGCACAGACCCTGGAGTCAGGAGGATATGAGTTCAAATTCAGCCTTAGATACTTAATAATTACCTAGCTGTGTGAACTTGGGCAAGTCACTTAACCCATTGCCTTGCAAAAAATGAAACAAAAGAGCTGCCTCCTTACTGTGACCTTCGTAAGAACTCTGAACCTCAGTTTCTTCATCTGTATAAGTAAGGCTCATGATAGTTGCCCTAACTTGGATTTATACAGGGTTTTTAGCAAGGATCAAATGAGACTAAAAATGTGAAAGTTATAAGATATTATTTCTAAATCCAAGATTGTTGTGATTTCTGCTCTGTTTGAATGTGATTGCAAAGTATTGAGAAACAGGGAAGTTCAAAGCAATTATGACATGCCAATTTTCAATTCCCTCCCCTCCCAAAAACATTAGACTGGTGTTCTAACAGTAAAACTGGGTGAAGATCTGGGAACCTATGTGATCAACAAACAGACCCCCAACAGACAGATCTGGTTGTCTTCTCCATCTAGGTATGTAAATTATCTTGTTCTGGAAAAATTTAAGTAGGCACAAATTGAACTGTGATGTAACTTAATAATTTCCTGAGGTGCCCTTTCCCTCTCCCCACCCTCCCATTCATTTAACCAGCTTTAAAAGTAAATCTTATATGTTTGCATATGTTTATCTCTTGTTATAAGCAGGAAAATTTGCCCTGATCACATGACTTCTTGCTGACAATTTGGTTTCTTTAAATAGATGTGAGGGTATTTAACCAAAAAGATATGTAAATGGAAAAAAAAGTGTCTTTTAAGAACTAGGGTAGACAGTCTTCATTATCTCTGAATTAATGGCTTGTCTGTGTCAAAGTCTTGTTTCACACTGTGTAATTTTTTATTTTAATATCTTTTGTTTTCATATATCCAAGCAAATCCTTCCTCCACTCTCCATCAAGCCAATCTTTGTAATAAACATTAGATAAAAGGAGAAAAAAACAATATATCTAAATTAACCATCACCATATCTGCAGTCTGAAAGTATTGGTAAAGAATTATCCCCAGTCTTCACACATCCCCTCCCAGTTTCTGCAGGAGAGAAAAGGTTTTTATAGTGGAGATTTTCCCCCCTCTTTGTCAGGTACTAGGTTGGTCATTAGAATTACAGTTTTCAGTGTCAAGGTTTTTCCTCATACACAGTACTATTTTTGTATCAGAACACATTTGAACTCTTTATTTGTTCTGCAATTCTTCCTTGACTGCTTCAAACATAAACCTAAAGGTTAGCAGAATTCCATTTGCAGTATAGGGCAGCAGATTTGACTGAAATGCACCAGAGTTTTAAAGGACTGTGCAAAAACTGAGTTACGGAAGACATGCCTAGAAGCATAATAGATGGGAGGAGTAAGATAGGAGAAAAGCCATGGTTCTGCATATTTGCCTGCCCTCATGCTTACATTAATTCTTAAATAACTAGCATGGCACAATTTATGAATGATCTCTTCACCATGCTGTGTTCAATCTCTCTCTTTTTTAATAAGTGAATTTTGTAAGGGTCAAATAATAGTAAGCCTTTGCTCCCACTTCCTTCAGGCCTATAAATGATTCAAATTCATGTTATCTCTGATAATTGGCTAGATTTTAACATGGCATTTGGAAGAATGACCTGTGGAATCTGTCTCTGACAATATAAATAAATAATGAGCTGGTTTTAGCCTTAAACAGGAGAAAGCAGGCTGAATTACTTTCAGAGAATTACAGAGCTCCTTTAATAATCCCAGACCTTAGTAATTCCAGTACCCTACTGAATTTGTCATAAGGCTTTGAGATATAGCCCCTCAACAGCTTTAGAAGATTTGAAAATTAATCTCATGCACAAGACAAATGAGAGGTGCATTTGGGCATTAGCCAGATGAACTACAATAATAATAACACCACAACAATAACTAGCTTTTATCAAGTGTTTTAATGTATGCAAAGCACTTTACCTTTATTATCTCATTCGAGCCTCATATCACATTATGTAGATGTTTTTTCACAGATGAGTAAAGTGAGGCACAGGGAGATAAATTGACTTGCTAAGGGCCATGGAGCTAGTAAGTGACTGAGGCAAGATTCACTCCCATCACTCTGGCTCCATGTCCAGCACTCCTTTTACTGTACCACCCAACTGCCTATGTGGAATTAATGAAAAATCTTGAAAAAGAACAAAAATAAAGATTTTCACCAAAGAAATATATCTTCATAGTGCTAGTGAGGCCAGGGAATAGAGATTTGATCCTTATGTGGACCAATGAGTTTCATCTCAGTCTATGGCCATGACCATTACCCTCTACCCATGACTAGCTACCCTACAAATTCATGCTTTTGTTCACAGCAGGAACTGAGTGAGGAAAATATGGATGGATCACTGCAAATTCATTCTCACTCCTGGAAAAACATCTTGGCCCACTTGGGCTAGCAAAAATGTAGTAGCTTCAACTCAATTTCCAGAGGATAATATTAGTAGTCATGGCAACCACCAAAAAAATATATAACTCTGTATCTAGAAACTGAAAAAGGCCAAGAATGCCAATGTTTTATTTGGACAAACTTGACAGTAACATGATGTCATACCAGTCTTGCTCAGAAGTGTATTTCAGTGAGTAATGATAAATTTATAGAAAACTTAAGTAGCATTTTTCATCTAAAATATATGTCAAAAATTTTTTAAAGAAACTGCTGACACTCCAGATGGGATAGCTTACAAATACCAGTTTTTTCTTTAAAAATATTTTTGGGGGGGGGGGGGGCGGCTAGGTGTCACAATGGATAGAGCACCAGCCCTGGAGTCAGGAGTACCTGAGTTCAAATCCAGTCTCAGACACCTAATAATTACCTAGCTGTGTGGCTTGGGCAAGCCACTTAACTGCATGCCTTGCAAAACAAAAACAAAAAAAAACCTAAAGAAAAATATTTTTTTTTTCAAATTTTTTCTTCTTTAGTCAAAATTTATCTTTCAGATTATTTGATTTAGTTGATAACTTTTTTCCAGTATTGACATTAATTGATTTACCTATGGAAGCACAATGGTCTTTTGTAACCACTTTATCCCTGCTGACCAGAGATAAAGTACTGGGGAATGACTAAAAGAGAAAAAAAGAAAGGAAAGAGGAAAGAAAGAAGGGAAAGGAAAACATTGTGCAAACATCAATGAATAGCACTGTTTGGAAGGCATGGACTTTGGAAATGTTCCATTCAAAGTGAAATCATTTGAATGTTAATTACCATTTACTTAGCTTTTGTGTAGTGTGAGTATTTTTTTCTTTTTTTTTTTAATTTATTCTTATTTTGTTTTTTTGTTTATTTTATTTAGGTTTTTGCAAGACAAATGGGGTTAAGTGGCTTGCCCAAGACCTCACAGCTAGGTAATTATTAAGTGTCTGAGAGCGGATTTGAACCCAGGTACTCCTGACTCCAGAGCCAGTGCTTTATCCACTGCTCCACCTAGCCTCCCCTAATTTATTCTTATTTTGTACAAATAATTTTTATACATTACTAAAATATTCTTGTTTAAGAGGAAACATAATACCCCCTCCCCCCCAAAATATAGACCTGCATGAACAGTAAAGGGGAGAGAAAAAATTAAAATTAATAATAATAATAATGATGATAATAATAATTGCAGTTATGGCCAGGTGGTGCAGTGGACAGAGCACTGACCCTGGAGCCAGGAGCACCCGAGCCTAAATCCAGCCCCAGACACCCAGCAATCACCTAGCTGTGTGACCCCTGTGCAAGCCACCCCAACCCCATTGCCCTGCAAAAAACAAAAAAGGACCCAAAATAAAATAAAATAGTAATAATAATAGTAGAGGCAGCCAGGTGGCAGACAGAGCACTGGCCTTTGAGCCAGGAGCACCTGGGTCCAAATGCGGCCTCAGACAAGCCAACAATCACCCAGTTGTGTGGCCTCAGGCAGGCCATCCAGCCCCATTTACCCTGAACCCCCCCCCCAAAAAAATAATAATAATTAAAAATGTGCTTCAGTCTGTGTTCCAACACCACCAGCTCTGTCGTAGGTGGATCACATTCTTTATGGTAAGTCCATCACAAAAGTTACTTCCATATTTTTCCACCATTGCCATTGCTGATTGCAACTCCTTCCATTCATACTTCTCTACTACCATGTACTGTATCTTCTCTTTCCTTACTCTGTCTCTGCTGTAGGGTAGCTGAGTGGCACAGCAGACAGATCCCCAGCCTTGGGGCCAAGAGGCTCCAACCCCCATACCACCCCTTAGGCCCAGTTTCCACTCAGTCCTATGGTCCCGGACAGGCCATCCACTCCCAGCCCCTTGCGAGAAGTAAAAAAGAAAATGTGTTATATCGTCAGATATAACACTCTCCCCCCATGGTCCATCCTCTCCTCCATCACTACTTACATCTCCCCCCCCATCCCCTGACCCCCTTCTCTCCTTCTTACTCCAGATGTCTTTACCCCATTGAGTATATATATATATATATTTATGCTGTTTCCTAGCCACCTCTGATGAGAGCAAAGATTCCCTCATTCCCCCTTGCCTTCCCCCCTTCCATATCATTGCAATAGCTCATTGTAATGAAAAATCTTATTATATGAAATATCTTATTCCTCCTCTCCTTTTTTCTTTCTCCCATTACATTTCCCTTTTATCTACTGACTCCATTTTTACACCACAATATATCTTCAAATTCAGTTTTCTCCTATGCTTCATCTATAACAGCTCCTTCTACTTGCTCTATTAAATGAGAAGGTTCATATGAGTTATCAGTATCATTTTTGTATACAGGAATACATGCAGTTCATTATCATTAAGTCCGTCATATTTTCCCCTTCTCCTCCACTCTCTATGCTTCACCTGAGTCCTTCATTTGAAGATCAAATCTTCTGTTCAGCTCTGGCCATTCCAACAGGAACATTTAAGATTCCCGTGGTTCATTGAAAGTCCATCTTTTCCCTGGAAGAGGACATTCAGTTTTGCTGGTTACATTCTGAGCTCTTTTCCCTTCTGGAATATTATATTCCAAGCCCTACAAGCTTTTAATGTAGTTGCTGCTAAGTCCTGTGTGATCCCGACTGCAGCTCCACAATATTTGAATTGTGTCCATCTGGCTGCTTGTAATATTTTCTCTTTTACTTTGGAGTTCTGGAACTTGTCAATAATATTCCTGGGGGTTGTTTGGTTTTTTTTTTGGATTTCTTTCTCAGGGAGATCATTGGATTCTCTCCATTTTTATTTTGCCCTCTGCTTCTAGGATATCAGGGCAATTTTCCTGTAGTAATTCTTTGAAAATGATGTCAAGGCTCTTTTCCTGGTCATGACTTTCAGGTATTCCAATAATTTTTAAATTATCTTAACTAAATCTGTTTTCCATATCTGTTGTTTTTTTCAATGAGATGTTTCACATTTTCTTCTAATTTTTCATTGTTTTGGTTTTGAAGTATTCTGTCCTGATTTCTCATAAAATCAGCAACCTCCCTCAATTCCATTCTTTGTCTGAAGGATTTGTTTTCCTCAAGAGAGCTTTCTTATCTCTTTTTCCATCTGGCCAATTCTGCTTTTTAAGGCATTCTTCTCAATAACTTTTTGAACTGTTTTATCCATTTGACCTATGCTGGTTTTTAACATGTTATTTTCTTCAGCATTTTTTTGGATCTCCTTGACTAAGCTGCTGACCTCTTTTTCATGTTTTTTCCTGCATCTCATTTCTTTTCCCAATTTTTCTTCTGTCTCCCTCACTTGATTTTCAAAGTCTTTTTTGAGCTCTGCCATAGCCTGAACCCAATTTCTGTTTTTTGTGAAGTCTAGATGCAGGAGCTTGGACTTCCTTATCTTCAGATTGAGTGTTTTGATCCTTCTTGGGATCACAGGAAAAGTATTTCTCAATCGTTTTCCTCTTTTTTCTATGAGAGTATTTTTAAAAAGAAAGAAAACTTCCAGAACTGTCTTCTTAAACAAATTAATGCCCACAGGTGAATTATCATCATTTTTTCATGCAAGTGTAAATTAAGGTCTTCCATCAGTAGAACTTGTCTTTATACACTCTATTAATAACTTAAAAAATTCAAAGATTTCAGTCTTAATTAGTAGAGTACTCTTATAGATCCATTCAATAGATATATATACCATGGTAAATGTATATTCTTGGTAGATTTAACCCACATTCTTCATGAAACTGTCAGATATTTGGAAAGAATAGCATGGTGATCTGGAAAGTAAATAGGATATATGAGAACAGGCCTAATTATTTGCCTAAAGCATGAACAATTAGAGTTAATTTAAAAGAATTCAAATAATAGTGCACATGACTTAAGGAAAGATGAGGTCCTAAAGGCAAAGAGACAACAAACTGAAAAAAAAAATCAGATAGGAAAGAAGGGAATAATGGCTTGGTTTTTTGTTTTTAGAAATACAACAAAAATTTGTTAAAAGAAGTTACAACACATAAAAAGGGATAGAGAGGGAGGGAGGGAGGGAGGGAGACAGAGAGGGAGACAGAGAGAGAATTGGGGTGAGGGAGAGAAATAAAAGAACAGCCAAGCGGCATTGGATACACCAGCAGGTCAGAGAAGACTGGCAGCCCTGAGTGGAGTACATCCCAGGTTTTTATGTCTTGCTTCTCATCCAGAGGGCAAAAGGTGAACTCCCTTGCCCTTACTGGACCTAGAATTAGGTAGAAAGTGAAGCATAACAAGATGAGGATACAAATTTTACACTAAACAATGAATCAGTGGTACTTGATTTACATCAAGAATGGGGATCTCCACCCAATTTGACAAGATTTTGCAGTCTTTAAGATTACACATTTTGTTTCTATTACCTTCATAATTCTCTGCTTCTAGTCAATGTACATCTCAATAATTCTCTACATTTTTTCCCTGCATCATTCCCTCCTCAAAATTATTCAGGACCCAGATTCTTCTGGGAATGGCTTGTTTTCTAAAAAGAAGTAACAAAACAAGAGAGCATACAGAAGAAAAAAAAAGATTCTATGTTAGAAAAAACCCGAAAAGGAAGAAATTTGTCTCATAAATCAGCACTTAATCCAAAAAACATATTATTCTTAAATTACTTCTTTTTTTTTCTTAAATTACTTCTAAAGGGAGTGGCATGCATAGTCTTTAGAATTAATGGAACTATATAACTGAAAAGGAGATAGAAATATAGCAGAACCTCTTTACAATTCTGGATGTTAGGGAGAAGGTAGATATTTGTGTTATAGGCTGAGATTATAAATAACAAAAAATGGAGTTAATTTCCAAGAGACACGATTTGACTTTACCAGCATGGGCCTTCTAGATGTCTGTTTGAGGATCATCTTATCTAAATTTGGAGAAGTGCATCACTAAGTTGTCCAAAGTATGATTAGTTTTTTGACTTTAGCAATACTCAAAGACTATCATAGAACTATGTGCTCTTTAAAAAAAAAAGAACTATGTGCTCTTGATCTATAGAGAAAGCACCCCATTGATGAATGATGACAAAATGAAGTAAACATGATTTGATTCATGATTTTTTCTTAATTTGTATATCAAAGTATATTATACAAATTATGCTGTTATTTTTTAACATCATCTTTATTTCCCAATGTTTCTCTCTACTTAATCAGCAAGAGCTACTTCTTTTGTCAGAACTTAAAAGAAAAAAGAAAAATTCAACAAGACTAATACGTCCAAATCTAGCATCATATTCAGTATTTCACACCAAGTCATCCTCTCCTTGGCCCTTCCCCCCATAAATCCTGCAAAGAAGGAAGGGAGAGAAGTAAAGTTCTCATAATCTTTTCTCCAGGGTTTATTATAATTTCACAGTATTCTGTGTGTGTATGGGTGCATGTGTTTATTTGCTATTGATCTTTTCATTTATGATGTAGTTATATGTATTGCTTTCCTGGTTCTGCTAACTTTGCTTTGGTTAAATTGTCATAAGTCTTTTTGTACTTCTCCTTAATAGTCATCCATTTCTCATCTTACAGTCATATTCTGGGGTGGCTAGGTAGCACAGTGGATAGAGCACTGGCTCTGGAGTCAGGAGTACCTGAGTTCAAATCCTGCCTTCACTCCATTTGCCTTGCAAAAACCTACAAAATAAAAACAGTCATATTCCATTATATTCATGTACCACAGTATCCATTCCCTAATTGCTGAGCCTCTACTTTATTGTTATTTGCCACTACAAAAAGGACTACTGTAAATATTTTTTTGCTTTCTTATCATTGACTTCCTTGGGGTACATGCAGTGGGATTTCTGGGCCAAAAGGATATGGACATTTTAGTCACTTTCTTAGCATAATTCCAAACAGGTCTCCAGAATGCTTAGTCTCATTGTTCTTTTAAAATCTGAATGCCACATACATATATAACCCTTATGGCAGTGCCGCTCAACAGACAAACAGTTTCATGCTTTTTTTATGATCCATAAAAAAGGAATGTGGCACTATATAGTGGTACATAAGCACTATTGTATAATATAATTAATAATAATAATAGCTAGCATTTATAGCACATTATAGGTTTTCAAAGTGTTTTACAGATATCTCATATCAACTTTTTGAGTCTTTACTCATAAGCTGTGGAAACATCTCCTACTGCCAGCCTGGCAATACTTTTATATATGCCCATCCTGATAAACAAATAACTTCTAATAAGCATTTTAACAGGCCACTTCTTGTGGCCTGGTTTATAGCCACCTACTTGACCTTTATTTTTGCCCTCTTTTAAAGATCCCCACAAGTCCGTAGTCCAGAGAGGGACCCCACTGGGCAGTTGTACCAGGAATGTTCTGTCCTATTTCAATTTCTCTATATTGCCTTGTGCCTACTTTAAGCCTCCTGCCTCCCCTTGGGTTCAACTCAGTCATGCTTTCCTTCTTCTCAAGTAGCCCCTTCCCTCTTAGTCTGACATGCCCTTTCTTTTGACTTTTTAAAGAGATCATATGATGTAGCAGAAAGAGCAAATATCAGATCCACCATTTACTACTTGAATGATCTTGGACAGATCATTTCTTTCTAGCACTTCATTTTCCTTAACACTAAATGAGAAGTTAGACTAGATGATCTCTATCTAACTCTAGCCTTTTATGATTTTCATATATTTCAAAGAACTTCATGGAGCAGCTAGGTGGCGCAGTGGATAGAGCACCAGCCCTGGAGTCAGGAGTGCCTGAGTCCAAATGTGGCCTCAGACATTTAATAATTACCTAGCTGTGTGGCCTTGGGCAAGCCACTTAACCCCATCTGCCTTGCAAAATCCTAAAAAAAAAAAAAAACAAAACTTCAAAGTCCTCCCAAAAGTGTCCCATTTTGAATTAGACAAGTAGGTAGTATAGTGTATCTAGAAAACTGGATCTGGAGTCAGGAAGATGAATTCAAATGTAGCCGCAGACACTTCCTAAATGTGTGGACAAGTCATTTAACTGCTACATGCCTCAGTTTCTTCATCTTTGGTTCTAAACAGGAAGATTAGATCTATAGACCATCAGTTTGCATTCAGTAGGCAAGTAAATATTTTAAAAATAGATTCTTTGGGGGCAGCTAGGTGGCGCAGTGGGGGGCGGCTAGGTGGCACAGTGGATAGAGCACCGGCCCTGGAGTCAGGAGTACCTGGGTTCAAATCCGGTCTCAGACATTTAATAATTACCTAGCCTTGTGGCCTTGGGCAAGCCACTTAACCCCATTTGCCTTGCAAAACAAAAAACCTAAAAAAAAATAAGATTCTTTGAAATTTTTTTTAGGGTTGGTTTTTTTTTTTTTGCAAGGCAAATGGGGTTAAGTGGCTTGCCCAAGGCCACACAGCTAGGTAATTATTGTGTCTGAGGCCGGATTTGAACCCAGGTACTCCTGACTCCAGGGCCGGTGCTCTATCCACTGTGCCACCTAGCCGCCCTTAAAAATAGATTCTTTAAAATTCATATCTTTTGTTTCACATTGCCTAATTTCTTCCTATATCTCCCTCTCCCAGAGAGAGAGTAAAAAAATTATAAAGAAAAGGAGGAAGAGGAAAAAAATTTAGCAAAACCAATCATTTGTTGAAATCTGTTCCACAACCATAGACCCATCACTCTCCCAACACTACCACTTCCTCTGCAGAGAATGAAGGGGAGCTTTTTCTTCATATCTCTTCTTTAGGGCAAAATGTGTTTTTTGTAATTTTGCATTTTCAATTGGTTTTTGGTAACTTCTATCCAGATATGTTTCTTATAGTAACATTATAAATATTCTTTTCCTGGCTTTGCTTACTTCACTTTGCCCTTCAGTTCACAATAGTCTTCCCATGTTTTTCTGAATTCATCATATTCATTGTTTCTTACAGCATAGCAATCTTCCTTTACATTTGTTTAGCTATTCTTCAATCTATGAGGAAAAGAAAATACTGATTTTATTCCACTCTATCCTCCAAAAAAGATCATGAAGGTTCCAGTGCCACAAATAAGTGGAGATAACTAAATACTACAATATCATCACCCACAGGCTACAGAGCCATGCTCAAATGGAAAGGAGATAAATTGAAAATTTGGTTCTGGGTGAGGGAGCCAAGTAATTTCCTGTGTGTGGTGATACTTAGTGATGATTGTGGTAGCAATAGGAAGGTTTATTTTCTTTCTCTTCTTTTTTTTTTTATTTGTTACCTATGTGGCTATTTTTGAGGCTCTAAAAAGGCCATTCACTCCACCATGTTGCTAAAACTTCTTAGCAAACTAGGTCACCAAAGAGCTATTGTTATTAGAAGAAAATTCAGCACAGATTGTGAATCAAATAATTTTTCCAATAAGTCCTTTAAGTCTTATATCAATTTATGCCAAGCATTCTTGGCAATTGCTATTGAAGTATCATCCCTAAAATAGTAGCTCTCATGAGTGAACCTCTTTACCATCTTTTGTTCCAGATGTGAAAAAAGAAGATACATAACAAAGTAATTGGAGCAGATAATCTTTATTCCAAACAGCCATCAGCTCCAGATCTGCAAAAAAGGGAATGCCTCCCCAGCCTATAGTTAGTTTGATTTATTCTTATTTACAAATGCCTACATATATTGTTCCTACTTTTGAATAATATTGCCTAGAATGTTAAGTTGAGCTTTCCTCCCTACTTTCTATTTCTTTTTTAAAATTAATTAATTTATTTTGAATTTTAAAATTTTTTACCCCTACTCTCGCTTCCCTCCCCCCACCCCACCCCCTCAGAAGGCAGTCTGTTAGTCTTTACATTGTTTCCATGGTATACATTGATCTAAGTTGAATGTGATGAGAGAGAAATCATATCCTTTTTTTTTTTTTAGGTTTTTGCAAGGCAAATGGGGTTAAGTGGCTTGCCCAAGGCCACACAGCTAGGTAATTATTAAGTGTCTGAGACCAGATTTGACCCCAGGTACTCCTGACTCCAGGGCTGGTGCTTTATCCGCCCCCAAGAAATCACATCCTTAAGGAAGAAACATAAAATATAAGAGATAGCAAAATTACATAATAAGATAAGTTTTTTTTTAAATTAAAGGTAATAGTCCTTGGTCTTTGTTCAAACTCCACAATTCCTTCTCTGGATACAGATAGTATTCTCCATCACAGATTCCCCAAAATTGTGCCCGATTGTTACATTGATGGAATGAGCAAGTTCATTAAGGTTGATCATCATTCCCATGTTGCTGTTAGGGTATACAGTGTTCTGGTTCTGCTCATCTTGCTCAGCATCAGTTCATGCTAATCCTTCCAGGCTTCTCTGAATTCCAGTCCCTCCTGGTTTCTAAAAGAACAATAGTTTTCCATAATGTACATATATAATACAATTTCTTTAGCCATTCCCCAATTGATGAACAGTCTATTCAATTTCCAATTCTTTGCCACCACAAACAAGGCTGCTATGCATATTTTTGTACAAGTGTTATTTTTACCCTTTTTCATGATCTCTCCAGGGCATAAACCCAGTAGTGGTATCCTGCTTTCTATTCCTAACCCTAAAGTCTTCCTTTTCATGCTCAGTTGCCATTCCCATTTACCATGCAGTCCCCAGAGCCAATATAGTAAACAATTGAGAAGTGGGTAAGTAGGATTAGGCAGCAGTAATTTTTCAACTCCTTCCTTATATTATTTTATTCCTCTTTCCATTTTTTAAGTGAAAAGGCCAAAAATACTCATTCTGGTAGCAGTTGTACTTTTATTTAATTTAGAAGCCAATCTTTAGAGTATGAACTAATCTCACTCATGTAACAGCATATGGTTATACTGAGTAAGTAACAAGAAGGTTACACAGAGGTTGTTTGATTTAAATGGAAAGAGAACTAGATTTGGGAAACAGCAGATTATGGTTCAGATCCAAGTTTTTTGCCCATTTACTATCTTTGTGACACTGGCAAGTCACTTAATCTCTCTAGGCCTCATTTTCCTTATCTGTAAAATATCAGGACTGGAGACCAAAAAGTTTGAACAAATAAACTCTAAAACTGAGTGAGCAAACATAGTGTTTGGCCTCCTTTCTTCCTTACCTTTCTCACTCCTGTTTGGAAAAGTAAGTGAGTAATGTCCTTCTTCCATCTCTCCCCTGCTCTAAAAAAGAAACTTTCTCTTGATCTCTGAATAATTCACACACCTCAATTTAGCTATTTCATGTTATATTTAGAAAAAGGAGTATTTTTAATTTGTCTTCCAACCTAAGAAATGTTTATGTATATATTATATTTTTAAAAATAGAAGAAATGTCCTAGAGAATACAGGGTCAACCTCTGTCAGAAAGACTTAAGTTCAAGCCATACTTCTGACATAATTATAATGATCCCTCTATATAGCAGACACTTTGCTAAGTACCTTATACATATCTCACTTGATCCTCACAACAGTCCTGGAATGTAGGTGATGCTTTTATTCTCATTTTACAATTAAGGAAATTGAGGCAATCAGAGGTTAAATGACTGGGCCAGGCCATTCAGCTAAAAAGTGCCTGGGGTCATATTTGAACTCAGGTCTTCCTGACCCCAAGTCTAGTTCTCTCTCCACTGCCTCACATGGTTGCTTTTACTAAAACATACTGATTGTATAACCTAGGCAGACTAAAGACTAAGATAATTTACAAAGAAGCTGTTGGTCTGCATTGATTAAAGGAATTCTGACACTGCTGGAATTATAGATCCAGACCAACACCAAAATTTACTAGATAAACAGTAATCATTTACTAGATAAACAGTAATCATTTATTAAGCGCTAACTCTATGTATATAGGCACTGTTTACATCTCCCAGCTTGAAGCCTTTTTGCCCAAACTGCTCTTGCATTTGCCTCCTGGCTTCCCTGCCTTCTGCAAGAAGTCTTTTCTAGTGCCCCCTAAATGTTCTCACCCTCCAGTCCTCAGCCTCCTTACTGAGATTGCCTCCAGTTACCCCCTCAGTCTCTTATGTAGCTGACTCTTGACATGCCCTCTCCCCCAGTAGAATGTTGTCTTGAGGAAAAGCTTTGCCCATGTATTTCTGGATTGCTGAGGGAACATTCACTTCATCATGAAGCATCTTGCTCTGATTACTTTGGAAAGCTCATTCATTTCTGAGCATCCCTGTAAATGTGAATTCCTGTGTCTCACTACATTCTCTTGGCATAAAATGTATCATGGAATTGTTTTGTCTTCTAGTGGTCCCAAGCGCTACGACTGGACAGGGAAGAATTGGGTGTATGTTCACGATGGAATGTCTCTCCATGAACTGCTGGAAAAAGAGTTTTCCAAAGCCTTGAAAACTCAATTGGACATGTCTTCCCTGGTCTTTTCTGGAAAAAACACTTGACAAAAATTAATTGTTTTTTCAAAAAATAATTTTTAAAGACACTGAAAGCTGTTAATGAAGAATTTCTCCTCATTTGAATTTGGTTTTGTTCCCCCCCCTCCAATTTAGCTTCATTTAATGAATTAATGTGATAGTTATGTGAAAAGAATATATATTTTTTTGACCTCAACTCTGGCTGTGAATTTTTTGAAATTGTTTAATTCTATTTCTATACTATATCTCACTTTGAAAAGCCTACAATAAAGAACTATGAATGCTTTGTTTTTGTTTTTTAAAGCAAAAATCCCAGGAATGGGTGAATTGATTTAACTCTAGTTACTATGAGGGATATCCTATAAAAATAACAAAGTGATAAACAGATTATCAGCCTCACCAGGACTTATCAGAATGAGGCTCATTACTGGGTGGAACATAAATGTTCCCACACTTCATCAATAGAGTAAAATAATACTTGTGAAAATCTTTAATGTTTCAGTATCAAAGGCAGAGAGGAAATTCAACAAAAGATAATGTCCTTTGGTTTTGTGATCTGGAGGTTGGAGAAGAGACAGCTGGACAGCCTATTTGTTCCTGCTGCTAGAAAATAGGTAAAGAAATGATAGTAACCCCTTGTGGGATAATTGTATAATAAGAAGTTACTTTGGTATGTGATGTTGCCCACTTATTATAAATTTTAATCTAATCCCTGTTGCTGAATTTAAGGTGATTTAATTCTATACAGAAATTATTTTTTCTTAAAAACACAGTATCTTTACATGTTAAATTGGTAAAAGAAAACACCCTATCTTAGCTACTGCTGTGCTTAGATTTGGGATAAGTACAGTGTTATTAAGACTCCTGTGTTGTTTGATTAAGTACATATTCCATTATAAAAGGGAAATCTTAAAACAGAGAAATAAAAACAAATAGTATTTAGACTGACTAGCTTTTTAAAATCTTTTCTAAGTTGCTCCTCAGGTAATTTTCTTTTATTATTATTATTGATTGTGGTTAAACATAAAATACAGCAAAGGTCGATGCCAATGACAAATAACAAATTTTTCCTGATGACCAATTTAGTAACAACTTACATAATTTCGAAGTCAGCTGTCCAGCAACCTCACCTATTTAAAATACAGAAAATAAACCAAAACCAAAAGAAAAAAAAAACTTTAAAAAAATAGAAAGTAGGGGCAGCTAGGTGGAGCAGTGGATAAAGCACTGGCCCTGGAGTCAGGAGTACCTGGGTTCAAATCTGGTCTCAGACACTAATAATTACCTAGCTGTGTGGCCTTGGGCAAGCCACTTAACCCCATTTGCCTTGCAAAAAAAAAAACCTAAAAAAAAAATAGAAAGTACTTTACCCTTAGAAGAGCTTCTCAGATCTTGACTCTGACCCTATTTACTCTTACTTTGCACATGGGCTTTTCAAATAAGAATGGCTATTTCATTTTCAAACCTACAGATAATTAGGAGGGGATTGAACCTCTGTGGTTAGATTTTTCAACAGCAGTGAAAGCTTGATTGCAAAAAAAAAAAACAGACAGTAAATCTATAACAATGTAGAATCATTTAGAAGACAGATAAAAAGCCTTATACACATCAGGAAGTCCTAAATCAACACTGTTTTATAGCACAGTATGATCACAGTATAACACAGTATAATCACAGTGTTGACCTGACATCATCAAGGAAAAAATTAAAGTAGATTCTGATTTAAAAAGCAGATGAGGTAGAGGATCCATTTTAAAAAAAAAACCTTTCATCTAAAATTCTCAAAATAAACATTTTGGTGGAGCAGCTAGGTGGCACAGTGGTTAGACCACCAGCCCTAGAGTCAGAAGGACCTGAGTTCAAATCCAACCTCAAACACTTAATAATTGCCTAGCTGTGACCTTGAGTAAGTCACTTAACCCCATTGCTTTAAATAACTTAAAAAAAGAAATAAACATTTTGATCTGTAACGAACAGCTTGGAGCAGCTAAGTGACTCAGTCAATAGCCTACTAGGCCTGAAGTCAGGAAGGCTCATCTTCCTGAATTTAAATCCAGCCTCAGACACTTAGAAGCTCTGTGACCCTGGAAAAATCGATTAATTTTGCTTCAGTTTTCTCATCTGTCAGTTGAGCTGAAGAAGGAAATGACAAATCACTCCAGTATCTCTGCCAAGAAAATCTCAAATGGAATCATGAAGTCAAACATAACTGAAGATATAAATACATGCACACTTACAGTTCTATGTAACTTTAATTTTTCTTTTTGAATATGAGTTATACTGTTTAATATGTGCTATAAGACTATATGACAGATAACAAATTTTTCCTGATGACTAATTTAGTAACAACTTAGATAATTAGAAGTCAGCTCTCCAGCAACCTCATTTATTTAAAATACAGGAAACAAACCAAAACCAAAAAAAAAAAAAGCTCCTGTTCAATAAGGGGAGTGATAAAAATCTTTATACATCCAATAAAAATGTTTAAAAGGTTTCATAATTTGTGTTTTTAAATATGGAAAAATTTATGAATGTGTTCTGCATATAAAATTCCATCCTCAGTTTCATTCCATTCTCAGACTTTTTCTTTGCCTCTATTAATCACAGGGACTGAGAGTCCCTTTCTGACCCTTGCTGCTCCATCTCTGGAGTGAACAATAGCAAGGGCAATGGTTATCTTGATTGCTAGATATCATTCCCCTAGCCTAAAATATGGCAAAGCCAATGTGTGTGAAACAGCTATATCTAATGAAAGATGTGCTTCTAAGGGCAATTAACTAGTATAGTGGATAAAGTGCAGAGCCTGGAGTCCCTGAGTTCATGTCTGACTTCAGAGACTAGCTGGATGACATTAGGCAAGTCACTTCTATTTATCTGTGTCCTTATCTGTAAACTGGGGGGTTATTAGTACCTACATTCCAGGGTTATTTGTGAGGATCAAAAATAAAAGTTAAACTATAATACCTGATATATAGTAAGCACTAAATAAATGTTAATTACTATTTTTAACAGCAGCTAGGTGGTGCAGCAAATAAAATGTTGGACTTGGAGTCAGGAAAACCCAAGTTCAACTCTACTTTGAACACTTACTAGCTATGTGTCCCATCTGTAGGAATGGAATAATAGTAGTTCCTACTTCCCAGAATTGATGTAAGGTTTAAATGAGATCACATGCAAAGGTATATTTCAAAAATTAAGCAAATACCAGTTATTATTAAGCCCATAAATATACCGATAAATGCACAATGAAAAGAGAAAGAGAAATTCTGGATGGCTAGACTAGGGGATAAATTAAGGCAAAAGAAATGGGTAATGATTTTTACATTGATAGTGGCAAAGAGCATATTTCCCTCTGACTTAAAAAAAACTTACATTTTCAAGGAGGTAAATTTACAGAATCTCCTAATTCTAAAAAAAACAACCAGGGACCCATACCTGAAGGGAAATCCCCTCTATAAAATGCCAACATAGTCTGTAACCATAGAAAAGTCCAGTAGTTCCTCTATATGATTGCTCCTTCAAACTCTTGAAGATGCTAACCAGTCATACACACCTCTTGATTCTACCTCTCTCCTCCCCTTCTCGACAAACATGCCCAGTTCTTTCAATCACTTTTATTGATCTTATTTTTATGTAAACAAAGCTTTTCCTTAATGTTAAAGATTTCTGTTGCCTTCACTGTCTTTTAACAGCTGCCTTCTTAAAATGGACTTATGATGTCTTAGTACAGATGGAGGCATGGAATCTTTAGTTTGACATAATTGCCTATGTCCTTTTTGAAAAACCACCATTCTTTATTATTTGATCTAGCCAAATAGATCCTTTGTTGAATGTGAAACAGTTTATTTAGGTCCTTCTGATAAACATACAGAAGTTCCAAGATCACTGAGAAGCATGAAGTAGTCATGTCTGACTATTTAAGGTTTCTTGCCAAAATTACTGGAATGATTTACGATTTCTTTCTCAAGCTCATTTTACAGATGAGGAAATTGAGGAAAATAGGATTAAATAACTTGTACAAGATCACAGTTAAGTGTCTGAGGACAAATTTGAATTTTCTGACTCCAAGGCCAGTGCTCTATCCACCCAGCCAACTCCAAGAATTAAGATGTACCTTAACTGAAGAATTATTTATGTAAACACTGGGTTTTTTAGGAAAGATTTTACTTTGTCAAATAGAAACAAATTACTCTGATCCCATCCAGCTGCTGGTCTTAGGGTGACACAGAATAAGTATATTATTAAGTGATCTATAGAATAAATATATTTCTATGACACTCCACCCTCCTCTCATCGATAATACCAAATCTTCAACCTGCAGTTTATCTTTGATTTACCTAATCAGCCCTTCTCCAGATTCAATAATCACCAGCGTTAATGCAGACACTCCTCATATGCTACAATTTGGCCTACTGATCTGTTTGCTGTTAAAATCACATGAGACACCTCACGAGCAGAATGTATTCCCTCTTCCCCTCTGTCTCTTGGAATCCCTAGTTTTCTTCAAGATTTAGCTTAGGTTCCCCATTTCTTTATGGAGATTTTCCTGAGCTCCTTGTGCTCTCCTTCAGAACTCTAAGTTTGTATTCACTTTGTATATATATATATATATATATTCTGTATGTGTTGGGGGAGTATGGGGTGTTAGGGAAGATTGGTCCCTCTGGGGAGAAGGCCCATCCCTTTTCATAGCCATGCTCATCACCTTTGGTGTGGACTGGTACTCAACTCTCATTTATGGCTCCAAGAAATTGAAGCAGGTGCAATGACCACAACTAGGTAAAAAGTCTCAGTGGATGGGCTAACCTGGGAGGTTGTGAAGCATGTGAAGACTTTTCCCTTGCAACAGATGGATAAGAACAATTTGTTCCAACAATTCATGAAGGCGACTAGCTGTATTTCCCTCCATTCTATTCCTCCCCACTTTATTCTATTTTCTCTCTCTTTTCATCCTGTTCCTCCTCAGAAGTGTATTGTATTTGACTACCCTCTCCCACGATCTACCCTCTCTTCTATCATCTACTCCACCCCCCACCCCTTGTTCTTATCCCATCCTCTCCTCTCATTTTTCTCTAGGGTCACATAGATTTCTATACCCTATTGAGTATGTATGTTATTTCTTCACTGAGCCATTTCTGATGAGAATAAAGTCTCACTCATTCCCTGTTGCCTTCCCCACTTCCACTCCATTGCAAAAGTTTTTCTTGACTCTTTTATGTGAAATATCTAATATGGAGCTGGTAGACTGTCCAGGTTTCACAGGCATATAGCAATGGGGTCAGCACAAAGGCTCTGTAGATCTTCAGTTTGGTAGTTAGTCAAATACCTCTTCTGTTCCACATTTTCTTTCTAAGCCTCCCAAATACGGAACTAGCTCTGGCAACCTCATTGTCATTGTGTACCTCCTTGGAAGGAACACTGTCAAGGTAAGTGAACTTGTCCATTGTATTCAAAACTTCTCCATTTTTTGTACCTGATGGTCCCATGTATGGATAGAGTGGTGCTGGCAGATGGAGCACATGTTTTCTTGATGTTAATTCCGAGACCAAAATTAGCACAAGCAGCAGATCCATATTTTGCTGTATCTCAGCTTCAGAGGTTGCATTGAATGATCATGCACCAACACTCTCCACTTTGGTCTTGGCTTGTAGCCTTTTCAAGTTGAATTTACCATCAGTGAGGTAGCTGATCTTGGTCCGTGTTCATCTTCAGTGAAGGCATTTAATAACATGGCTGAAAACATCATGCTAAAAAATATGGGAGCAAGGGCATATCCTTGTTTTACTCGATTGATGACCAGGAAATCTTGAGAGCATCATCCACTAATCAGAACCTAGGCAATATATTGTCATGGAACTGACATACAATACTGATGCCAGGCAACCAAATTTTGACATAATTTTCCATAAACCCTCATTACTGACAGTATCAGAGGCCTTGGTCAGATCTACAGATATCACAACACAGCCTCCAGGGTCTCAATTTGGAAAGTCTCTACAGCAGAGTATTCTCTCTGAAGGGATGTCTTCCAAAGCCCACTTTTCCAAGTAGGACCTTTATAGTGCTCACACAAAAGTGGCACAGATCCAAGAGTTTGCAAGACTGAACTCTGATAAATGGGCTCTTGATTGAACTCAATGATCTATGAGTTTAAGCCAAAATATCCTTAGATCTTGAATACAATCACTTTCTCCAGGTGTCTCCAGGAATGGGCCAAGTTCCCAGATGTGAACCCCAAAACATGTTTATTAGGAATGTTCCCCAGCACTCCCATGGTCTTGATTGACCATGATTTGGTTCAGTGTAGGTGAGAAGTTCTTCTTCTTGGACCATGATGACTAATGGCAAAGATCTCAACTTAATCCTTCACCCTTCACTAGACCAGGAGAGTAGTTAAAACCTCTCCTTAGGTCATACCATCTTGGAAGAAATAAAAACTTACAGGTCCCTAGAAGTATCCCTAAAAATAGCTGCAAAAAATCCCAAAAGCTAAGGATAGTGCAGCCTCCACCCTGGAAGCAGAACCTTACTTTAACAAAGAGTTAAAATCAAGTCATAGTCTAGAGAAATTAGCAAACCACAGAAGGAAAAAAAATATTGATCATAGAAAGTGACTATGATGATAAGGAAGATCAAAATACACACTCAGAAGAGGATAACAAAGTCAAAGCTTCTGCATCCAAAGCCTACAAGGAAAAACAGGAATTGGTCTCAGACTATGGAAGAGCTCAAAAAAGACTTTGAAAAGCAAGTAAGGAAGAGTGGCTAGGTGGCACAGTGGATAGAGCAATGGCCCTGGAGTCAGGAGTACCTGAATTCAAATCCGGCCTCAGACACTTAATAATGTGTCCTGTGTGGCCTTGGGGAAGCCACTTAACCCCATTGCCTTACCAAAAAAAAAAAAAAAGGCAAGTAAGGGAGGTAGAGGAAAAATTGAAAAGAGAAAGGAGAGTGATGTGGGAAAAATCATGAAAACCAAGTCAGCAGCTTAGTGAAGGAGAAAGAAAAATACTGAAGAAAATGACATCTTAAAAACAAGACTGGGTTAAATAGAACAAGAATTCCAAAAAACCAATGATAAGAAGAATGCCTTAAAAGCAGAATTGGCCATATGGAAAGGGAGATACAAAAGCTCACTGAAGAAAATAATTCCTTATAATATAGAATTGAGCAAAGGGAAGCTGATGACTTTGTGAGAAATCAAGGGAAAAATTGAATCAGAAGAATGGAAAAACTAGAAGAAAATATGAAATATCTCATTGGAAAATAACTGATTTAGAAAATAGATCCAGAAGAAATAATTTTGGGGTGACTAGGTGGCACAGTGGATAAAGTACCAGCCCTGGAGTCCGGAGCACCTGGGTTCAAATCTGGTCTCAGACACTTAATAATTATCTAGCTGTGTGGCCATGGGCAAGCCACTTAACCCCATTTGCCTTGCAAAAACCTAAAAAAAAAAAAGTTTTACAGTGGAGTGGGTGGGGAGGAGGAGTTGAAGGGAAATGAGTGAACCTTTCTCTCTTCAAAATTGGCTCAGAGTGAGGGGCAGCTAGGTGGCATAGTGGATAAAGTACCAGCCTTGGAGTCAGTAGTACCTGGGTTCAAATCTGATCTCAGATACTTAATAATTACTTAGCTGTGTGGCCTTGGACAAGCCACTTAACCCCATTTGCCTTGCAAAAAAAAAACCAACCTAAAAAAAATTGGCTCGGAGTGAAAATAACATACACAGGCAATTGGGTATAGAAGTCTATCTTTACCTAGCCTGTGGCCTTGGGCAAGCTACTTTAACCCTATTGTCTTGCAAAAACTAAAAAAAAAACACAAAAAAACTATCTTACCCTAGGGGAAAGGGATGGGAAAAAGTGGAAGAAGTGATTAGAAGGAAAATAGAATTAGGAAAGATAATTTAAAAATTATTGGAATACCTGAAAGTCATGATCAGGAAAAGAACATTGACATCATTTTCAAAGAATTACTACAGGAATATTGCCCTGATATCCTAGAAGCAGAGGGCAAAATAGAAATGAGAGAATCCACCGATCCCTCTGAGAAAGAGATCCCAAAAAACCAACCCCTAGGAATATCATAGCCAAGTTCCAGAACTCCCAAGTCAAAGAGAAAATATTACAAGCAGCCAGAAGGACACAGTTCAAATATCGTGGAGCTGCAGTCAGGATCACACAGGACTTAGCAGCAGCTACATTGGAAGCTCATAGGGCTTGGAATATAATATACTGGAAGGCAAAAGAGCTTGGAATGCAGCCGAGAATCAACTACCCAGCAAGGCTGAATGTCCTCTTCCAGGGAAAAAGATGAACTTTCAATGAACCAGGGTAATTTCAAATGTTCCTGTTGGAATGGCCAGAGCTGAACAGAAGGTTTGATCTTCAGATATAGGACTCGAGTGAAGCATAGAAATTGGAGGAGAAGGGGAAAATATGAGGGACTTAATGATGATGAACTGCATGTATTCCTGTATAGAAAAGTGACACTGATAATACTCGTACGAACCTTCTCAGTTAATAGACCAGGTAGAGGGAGCTTTTATAGTTGAAGCATAGGAGAAAGCTGAATTTGAACATAAAATATGGTGTAAAAATGGAGTCATAGAAAAAAAAAAAGGAAATGTAATGGGAGAAAGAAAAAGGAGAGGGGGAATAGGCCAAGATATTTCATATAATAAGATTTTTCTTTATTATAATGAGCTATTGCAATGATATGGAAGGGGGGGAAGGCAAGGGGGAACAAGGGAATCTTCGCTCTTATCAAAGGTGGCTAGGAGAGGAAACAACATATATACTCAATGGGGTATAGGCATTTGGAGAAAGAAGGAGAGAGGGGGGGGACAGAGGGAAGGGGGAATGTGAGTGATGGAGGAGAGGATGAACCATGGGGGGAGAGTGGTCAAATATAACACATTTTCTTTTTTACTTATTGCAAGGGGCTGGGATTGGATGGCCTGTCCGGGACCACAGGGCCAGGTGGATTCTGGGCCCAAGGAGTGGTATGGGGGCTCAGGGCCTCTTGGCCCCAGGGCCAGGGATCTGTCTGCTGCACCACTCAGCTACCCTACAGCAGAGTCAGAGTGAAAGGAGAGAGAAAATATAGTACATGGTAGTGGAGAAATATGAAAGGAGGAAGTTGCGATCAGCAATGGGAACGGTGGAAAAATATGGAAGTAAGTTGTGTGATGGACTTATCATAAAGAATGTGATCCACCCACGACAGAGTTGTTGGTGTTGGAACAAAGACTCAAGCACATCTTTTATTATTATTATTATTTGGGGGGGGGGTGCAGGGCAAATGGGGCTGGGTGGCCTGCCTGGTGCCACATAGCAGGGTGATCCTTGGGCGTCTGAGGCCGGATTTGGACCCGGGTGCTCTTGGCTCAAGGGCCAATGCTCTGTCCAAAACCCAGCCACCCCTACTATTATTACTATTTTATTTTATATTGGGTCTTTTTATTCCCTTTTTTTTTTTGGCTTTTGCAGGGCAGTGGGGTTCGGGTGGCTTGCATATCACATGGCTGGGTGATTGTTGAGTGTACAGGGCCAGATGTGGTCTCGGGTGCTCATGGCTCCAGGGCTGGTGCTCTGTCTATTGCTCCACCTGGCCATACCTACAATTATTACTATTATTTTTTTTAATTTTAATTTTTTTCTCTCCCCTTTATCGCTGAAGCAAGTCTATATTTATGGGGGGGAGGGGGTATCTTGTTTACTCTTAAACAAGAATATTTTACTAATGTAAAAATAACATTAATTGTACAAAATGAGAATAAATATTAAATAAAAAAAAAGTTTTGAAATGATTCAACCATTCTATAGAGGAATTTGGAACTATACCCAAAGGGCTATAAAATCATGCATATGTGCCCTTACAAGGTCTGTATTTCAAAAGAGATTAAAAACAGGAAGGAAAAGGACTTATATGTATTAGGATATTTATAGTAGCTCTTTTCTTGTGGCAAGGAATTGGAAATTGAAGGGATGCCCATCAGTTGGGGAATGGCTGAACAAATTGTGGTATGTCATTTTGATGGAATACATTTATTATGCTATAAGAAATGATGAGCACTATGCTCTCAGTATAACCTGGAAAGACTTACAGGAGAAGATACAATGGGAAATATATTATATAAAAAGTAACTAGTACTATAGGATGATCATCTGTGAATGACTTAGCTTTTCTCAGCAGTGCTATGATCTAAGACAACTCTGAAAGATTTATGATAAAGAATGCTATCCATCCCCAGAGAGAGAACTGATGGTGTCTAAATATAGATTTGAAGCATATTTTTTGGGTCTATTTTTCTTTTCTTTTTTTTTCTTTTTTCTTTTTTTTTTTGGTTTTTGCAAGGCAAACAGGGTTAAGTGGCTTGCCCAAGGCCACACAGCTAGGTAATTATTAAGTGTCTGAGACTGGATTTGAACCCAAGTACTCCTGACTCCAGGGCTGGTGCTTTATCCACCATGCCACCTAGCCACCCCTTGGGTCTATTTTTCTTGAGATTTCTTTTTTTGGGAGGGGGACAGTCTATGTTTACTTTCACATGACTATTATGGAAATATTTTCCATTTTTAATTTTTAAATGTAAATTAAATTTGATCTATATCAAATAACTTGCTTTCTCAAGGGGGGGGTTGTGGTGGGGGAAAAGTGGGAAGAAGGGAGAGAATGGAGAACACAAAGTTTCAAAAATGAATGATAAAACTTGTTTTACATATAACTGAGAGAAAATAAAATAAAATATATTAAGAAAAAATCTAGTCTGTCAATAGTTTTTCCCCATAGTTACTATTGCTAACTGTATTTCCATTCATCCTATTTCTCCCATCCCCATTCATTCTATTCTATATCTATCATGTGTGGTGTATTTTGTCTAATAAAATTAATTCTGGATTTGGTATCTACATTCATATACTGGCTCAAAGTACCTGAGGCCTTTGTTTTCTTATCTGTCTGGGCAGTTAGGTGGTACAGTAGATAGAGCACTGGCTTTGAAGTCAGGAAGATTGGAATTCAAATTCAGCCTCAGACACTTGACACTTATTAATTAGCTGTATGATCTTGGACAAGTTATTTAACCCTGATTGCCTTGCATCCAGGACCATCTCCAGTCATCCTGATTAATATCCAATCCACTGGACCCAGATGACTCTGGAGGAGAAAGTGAGGCTAGTGATTTAGAACAGTAGCCCCTCACTAAAATTCAATTCATGTGTTTGCCATGGCATCACCTCCCCTAATGTTATGGATTTCTTTGAAAATAAAGGACAGGGGCAGCTAGATAGCACAGTGGATAGAGTACAAGCCCTGGAGTCAAGAGGACGTGAGTTCAAATCCAGCCTCAGACACTTAGTAATGGCCTAACTGAGTGACCTTGGGTAAGCTACTCAAACCCCATTGCTTTAAATAAATAACAAATTTTTAAAAATTAAAAAAAAAGGACAAATATCACATCACAAAAAAAAGCTTATTTCATTCCTTTTGCCACTAATTCCTATGATCCTTCCTGTGGGTACTTCATTAGACTAGGATAATATATTTATGTAGTAAGTCATTAGATTGGAAAATTTTCCATGATAGCTATATGTGCATTGTTCTCAATACATGTTTTAAGAGACTTGGGGATGGGTCTATTTAAAAATAAATAAAAATAATAATAACAGCATAGCAGAATGATTTAAATGCTTTTAGAATCTTAATCTGTGTTACCTAATGACCAGAAAAGTAAAATAACAGTATTTAGGACAAGTAAATTATAGGAATGGTTCAAATAACTTTAAATTGGCGAGCTAACCCCTATATAATGGTTTTGGCTTAGTCCTCTTAATTATAAGGTTTATGGTTTTGTCTGTGTAGTTGTTAAATTTATTACTTTGCCTCAGTCTCTTGGGAGGGGGTGAGACAGAGTTGAAACAAAGGAGGTTACTCACATCCTTGACAAATTTTAGTGAAAAGAAATAACCTAATATTTTTTAATTAGGTCTTTTTTGGCCTTTATTTACTGCTCAGAAGGACAGAGCAATGAGTAGAGAGCCAAGAAGAGGGAGGAAAGTTAAATTCTGACTATTACACATATTGACATATATTGATTGTTTGACCCTGGGCAAGTGACAGTCTGTCAGTACCTTCTGGAAACTTTCTAAGATTGTACATCAAGAAGTTACTGATCTAGGGGTAGCTAGGTGGCGCAGTGAATAGAGCATAGCCTTGGAGTCAGGAGTACCTGGGTTCAAATCTGACCTCAGACACTTAATAATTACCTAGCCATGTGGCCTTGAGCAAGCCACTTAACCCCATTGCCTTGAAAAATCTAAAAAAAAAAAGTTACTGATCTGCATTGATAAAGTCCCTTGTGCTGAGATGCCTCACACTGATGAAACTGTAATTTCTGGTCTAATTTATGTTTCTATAAAGCTCAACTTTCACTAAAGTCTTCTGATTATCATGGTGGGATGATGACCTTAGGTTCTTGAGAGTTATACTATTAATCTCTAGTAAATTCTATGAAGTTGGAAAGACTTCTAGGACAAGTGTCATCCTACAAACAGACTGACTAAGTTGGGAAAGCAGAGAATTGACCAATGGATCCTGTTTTGTTCCCCCACTAAATAATTCACAAAAACTGTTTTAGCAAGATGGAAAGAAGTTGTCATTTGTATTTGTACAAGGAATAATCAACATTGACAAAAATCAGAGCTCCTTGAATTATGGAAGTAAATATAAGCCAAGGTCATACAGAAAATGAAAACATCTGAGCAATCTTGATTTTGTTTAAGTTCATTGGGCAAAGAATCTTTTTGATTTTATTTATATCTTTTGCTTTTATATCAGCTTCATTTTCTAATAAATCCTCTCTCCCATCCAGAGAGCTGTCCCTTATAGCAAAGAATTTTTTAAAAAAAGAAAAAAGCTTATCAAAACTAGCTGATACATCAAGTCCAACAACTAGTACAATAGATTTTATAATCCAAGTTAGTAGAATTATATCCACTATTTATTGAGTTATAATATAACCTCCAAAAAGGTAACTGTCCTAGGAAGACTTAATCTTATCTGTATGTTCTAAATACATCCATTAGAGATATTGTCCTGGAAAGACCACTGTGTCCTATATCATTGGATTTTAGAGTCATATAGGACATTAATTTTACAAGTGGGGAAACTGAAATTCAGGAAAGTGTAATGATTTCCTCAAAGCACAAAGTGGCAGAGCTGGGATTCATTCTCAGATCTTCTGAATCCAAATATATATATATATATATATATATATATATATATATATATATATATATATATATATACACACATATGTATGCACATACATTATGTATGTGTGTGTGTGTGTATACATATATTTAATCTATGCATTCATGGCAACCAGGTAATGCAGTGGAGAGAATGCTAGACCCAAGTCAGAATGTGTCATCTTCTTGAGTTCAAATCTGGTCTCAGACAATTACTAAACTGTGTGTGTAATCTTGGGAAAGTCCCTGTTTGCCTCAGTTTCCTCATCTGTAAAATGAGCTGGAGAAAGAAATGGCAAGCCACTCCAGTAATCTTTGCCAGTAAAATCCTAAATGGGGTCATAAAGAATTGAACAGAATTGAAAAAGACTTAAAAACAACAATGACTAAATAACATGTCAGTGAAAGTAGGAGTGGATGAGAGAGGGAATTAATTGGGAGCCATCCTAATAGCTATGTAATATGTACCATTGAAGAAAAATGTTAAGAGAAGTTCAGGTAAGAACACAATTCTTCCAGTCTCCCATTTTCAGAGAAACTTAGGATCATCTTAGCTTCCTTTCTATCTCTCATATCATATACACTTAATTGACTGCTCTAATTTATTTTTTCCAAACAGATTACATATAGCCAGGGTTGAATTCTTTTTTTAATTTTTTTTAAATTTTCATTCATATGGACATGCATATTCTTAAGTTACAAAATTTCCTTCCACCCTTCCTTCCCACCCCGCTTCCCTCAGCAGGGAACAATCAGGTTAGTATTTGTTATAAATGAATGAAAAGAAAAACCTGCTAGAGTGAGAGAAAATGGTACATTTTATTCACAAACCTTGCAAGATACATCTTACAAGATACAAGTACCTTCAAAGTCAGGTAATTTATAGTCTTCAGAAACTCTTTCCTCTCCCTCTTGGATGTTCATAGGCTCTCAGAGTTTGAATTACAATCTAAGAGGTCCACCCATTCCATGACGTGCCCCTAATTTGATCACCCCCCACATCATACTATGCATGATATGCTAAAGAACCCCAATAGACAAAAATATTTATAGCAGCCCTGTTTGTGGTGGCAAAGAATTAGAAATCAAGTAAATGTCCTTCAATTGGGGAATGGCTTAGAAAACTGTGGTATATGTATGTCATGGAACACTATTGTTCTGTTAGAAACCAGGAGGGAAGGGAATTCAGGGAAGCCTGGAGGGATTTGCATGAACTGATGCTGAGTGAGATGAGCAGAACCAGAAAAACACTGTATACCCTAACAGCAACATGAGGGTGATGTTCAATCTTGAAGGACTCGCTCATTCCATCACTGCAACAATCGGGAACAATTTGGGGCTGTCTGCAAAGGAGAATACCATCTGTATCCAGATAAGGAGCTGTGGAGTTTGAACAAAATGCAAGGACTATTCCCTTTAATTTAGAAAAAAACAGATATCTTATTGTCTGATCTTGTTACCTCTTAGATTTCTCTTCTCTTCTTTAAGGATATGATTTCTCTCTCATCACACCCAATTTTGATCAAGGTACAACATGGAAACAAAGTAAAGACTGACAGATTGCTTTCCGTGGGGGGGGGGGGAAGGGAAGTAAGATTGGGGGGGAAATTGTAAAACTCAAATACTATCTTTAATAAAAATAAATTTAAAAAAAAGAACCCCAATTTTCACAGGGGTTGTGTGGGTTAATATTCATTTACCTAATTGTACAAACTCAGTAGCATTAGGTCAAGATCACTAGGTCACTCTTGACAGGTTGAGAATCAGTTTGGGGTTTGGTATCCCTGGAATGGGATTAGGAAAACTCTTCCAGTCTTTTGATTGGCTGGGCCATTCCCCATTTGTAATGGATTCCCTAAGCGCTCCCCTCCACACCCTGTGAAGACCAACACCCTACATTTCTCACAACTCCCCCATTTTCTTTCTTTTTTTTTTTTGTTTTGTTTTGTTTTAGGATTTTGCAAGGTAAATGGGGTTAAGTGGCTTGCCCAAGGCCACACCACTAGGTAATTATTAAGTGTCTGAGCCCAGATTTGAACCCAGGTACTCCTGACTCCAGGGCGGTACTCTATCCACTGCACCACCTAGCCGCCCCTCCTCCTTTTCTTTTTAATAACAACTTGGTCTTCACAATTCACCAGCAGTATCTTCCTCAAGTTAATTCACAATCCTCATCCTTGATAGGACTACTGACTTTCCCTATCAATATCTTTACCTCTTCCTTATGTCATACACCAGTCCTAATTTGCTGATAAAATCTTGTACTGTTTGAGTTATTAACTGCATCATACATGGGAGACACACATGGCTAATAGGATTCTCCCACTTAAGGCCGATAGTAAGATACCCAGTAACTGTTTCCACCACAAACCAGTAAACCAATTCATCCAAGAGATACTAAATGGGCTTGTGCAGGTTTGGACTGGAACGTGTGCCAACTTTCTAATATCCCTAGTTATCTTCTTTACCACCTGCCCATTGTCATCTATCTTTAGGCGGCAACTTGACAAGTTCAGTTTACCACAGCCTCCTCCTTCGTTGGCTAACAGGTAGTCTAGTACCAAGCTATGTTGAATACTCACCTCTCTTGTTTAGTCAGCCAGCAAGTCCAAGGCCCTAGCTGTGTGATTGGTAATTTTTCCACTATAACTTGGAGTCTTATTAGTCTATTCAGGATAAACTGGGGTTCCATAGACCCAACTCCCATCCTGTGCCCAGGTAGTATAAGCCCTTAAGTCTAGTTAACTCCCTGATCAACTCTTTGGACAACTGGGTCTAGGCAGTAGTCCTACAAATCCAATAATGTCCCTCTAGTGCTAGTTGGTCTTCTAGGAATAGTTTCCAGCAAATGGATAATACTGTTCCTCCTCTTTACTTCCAAGGGGCCCTCTTAAATAGGCCCTATAATCATCATGATAATAGGTACATTTCCAAAGTTGCTGTACCTCCTTCCACTGCAACTTTTTATACCAATGTCTTTAGAAAGGTCTTCCTGGCTCCAAAATCCAATCTAAATTCAGGATTTTGTGCCATTGGATAAACCCCAAGAATAGCTAATATACCTAGTCATGTTCCTTAACTTATCTTTCTTGCAAATGGCCATTTCAGCACTTTCCTTGCAAGTCCATACTGACTCATAATCAGTTTCCCTTAACAAATGCCCCAGGTACCATCATTAATCTCACAGGAGTCTGAGGCCACCTATATTGTTGCTGAGTCCTGAATATATGTACCCTGCTTCTGGACATGTCCAGACATTTGCTACTCCCCAGGCAATTATCCTGGCCAGTCACTTATAAACAATAGTCACCCCCAACTGACTCAGTCACAGGCCACTGGTGTCTCTCTTCTCTGTATCAGAATCCTGTGCCACAGTTCACCCCTGACCAAGGACTGAGAATGTGGGCCAAACCAAGGGATACCCAAGGCCAATTCTCAAACTGCTGTAAACTATGGCAAGTCCAACAGCCACACCAAAAGACTGGGCATTGACTTCTGCCAGCTAGACTCTCTTCCCACCTTTACTAACACCCTGTTGTCTGAATCAGAGATAGGACTCATTCCCTATACAGACTCAGATAGCTATAATAATGCCACCCAATGATCTCCCTCTTTCTTTCTCAATGGAGAACATTTTCACCCTGCCTCCCCTCCTCCTTTCCTGTAAGGAGAAGGGCATAAGTAGGGGTGTCACACTTATAGAGTCAAGGGGAAGTTACAGATAAATGATGTACACATAGATGAGAGATGGTGGAGATAACTGGTCCAGTGTTTTATCTTTCCTCTATTCTCTTCTCCCCTGGAGGCATCCAATGTCCTTCAGCATCTTCTGAATCTGTTCCAAAAAACTCTTCTCCAGCTCTGACTCCTTGAGACCTTGTCTTCTGGTAGAGAAACTGCTTAACATCTTATTCAGATCAAAACACATATTTCCATCACTAAACAATGAGATTCTGGAGCTTATTACAATTTACATTTTGCCTTATTGCCATATTGTCACACATAGTTCACTTTTAATATAAACTTCCATTAGTATTTTACTATATGAGCAAACTCACAAGCTTGAGTCAATGTGATCATTCTCATTGGGAGTTTGCTCCATACACATACATTCAACAGTCATCTTTGTTCTAAGAGTACCAAACATCTAGCTTCAAATAAAACAATTTTAACCTTTGCTCTCATTACAATGATTCAAACATCCTTAACCAAAATGAATTTTTTTTGTTTTCCAAATATTCCCATATTTTTCATTTCCTGGTATACTTATCTATCACACTTGTTTCCTCAAACTAGAACTCAAAACTGTAATTACCTAAATATCCCTTCTAACACAAAACTAAGGAAACTTAATTCCTATTTTAGCATGTAGCTGATAGCAGGTGTCAGAGCCAGACACCTAACCCATCTCTGGCTAATAGATCTAATTTACCTAAAACTTTCCAGAACATTAAAGGAAATTTCCTTTATAGACATGAGTATTAAATGTCAGTGTCCAGGCAGAGGTCACGTGGGTAAGCCAAATGTCTAAGGCCAGATTTATTCTTCCAGGTGAGATAGTATCCAAATGTCGTTTTAGGGAAATCAGGTCAAAGGGGTCCAACCTCAGCCATACTGAGAAGCCACCCCCTAGGCTGCCCATCCCTGTCACCTGACATCCTTGGCCCATTGGCTTCCTTGGCTCCAAGAACATGACATTTACCCAGTAGCATTTCTTTTTGTTGACCATCCTAGTATCTAACATAAGAGAAAATTAAAAGTCCTGTGATATAAAATGGTTGTTTTACCTAGTTAAAACTTTCAGTGAATACAATTCACTAAATTCCAATTATAATCTTAATGGAGCCCCAGTTAATGAAATCCCTACCTAAAGCTCGGATTATCCTTCCTGGGTCTTTGCCTAAAACCTGATATTCTAACTATGACTGGCCCTACAGGCCTGTCTCCTACCTCTTACTAGAGACATCTCTTTGTCTGAAATCATATGTACTCTATCTCTATATAAAGATGACATATCAGATTCCCCTTGGCTAGAGAAACCTCCTTCTAACCTGGTGTATCTTACCTCCTTTGTCCAGGAGATTGCACAGAGAAATATCAAATTATCTTGTGTTTATCTTTCCTATATTATAAAGTGTTTTTACTTCAAAGCAAACAACCACTACTTTGGAATATACATATATAGATCCAAAATATTCCCAATTCACCTACATAGCTAAAAACTTCTATATATAAACTTGTTTACTTACTGGACATCCTCAACATACAAATGGTTCTTTTTCCCAAAGCAATTGGGTTAAGTGATTTGTCCAAGGTCACACAGCCAGACAATC
This sequence comes from Macrotis lagotis, assembly GCF_037893015.1. NCBI lineage: Eukaryota > Metazoa > Chordata > Mammalia > Peramelemorphia > Peramelidae > Macrotis > Macrotis lagotis. Next base: position 109,720,567 of record NC_133666.1, on the reverse strand, counting down.
ACTAAGTATCTGAGGCCTGACCTGAACCCAGGTCTCCTGACTCTGGGGCCGGTGTTCTATCCACTGAGCCACCTAGCTGCCCCCTAACATACAAATTACTTTTCAGAATTCTTTAAAACCATTAAAACATCTTAAATAACCTTAAATTTCCAACATGCATTATTAATTTCATTATAACAGAACAGCAATAAGAGTAACAGAGTAACACACAAATTACTAGATTGTACAAAGAAATCCCTCCATTATTACATTATTCATGAACCCACAGATCTATCCCAGAAAGGGTCATACTTTTTCACATTTTCCTTATTGCCCTTCAAAGTAATCACCTTAATCCCAGGCTTTAACAATACAATATTCGAATAACAAATTCACAATAGATAACTAAATATTTCAAATATAATCTCTTTACAGTTACAAAAGAATAACACATAACTGATAAAAACATCTTAATCATTTAATAAGTTACCTTATAATAGGGCCCACAATTGCAATTTGTTTAGAGCCTCCCATCAGCTGCCTGCAGTTACCAAGAGAGAAGTCCATATTCTTGACTTCTTTAAAATTAAACATGCATTGCTAATATACATTAAACATTAAGATTCTTATTTAAACATCTCATTTCCAGGGATGGCTAGGTGGCATAGTGGATAAAGCACCAGCCCTGAAGTCAGGAGTTCAAATCCAGCCTCAGACACTTAATAATTACCTAGCTGTGTAGTTTGGGGAAGCCACTTAACCCCGTTTGCCTTGCAAAAAAAAAAACCCTTAAAAAAATAAATAAATAGATTCAAGCAGCTGACAGTCGCTCAACCTACTCCTGCCTTTACCCCTTTAGTGACGCAACTCATTTCGAGGAATCTATCCCTCCTGTCAAGTTCCAAGGACCCCTCGGAGCCTGGACCCCCGCACTTCCCTTCTCTTAAATTCTTCTAAACTCTCCCCAAAGTACAGCTTTTTCTCTTTAAGAATCCCGCCCCCCCTTCCCTTAACTCCACACACCTTGCACAGCTTCCACTGACTCAGTGAGGGAAGGGCTGACTTCCCCTTGGGGGCTGCTGCACACTACTTCCTTCTCCCCCACCTTCTCAAATTCCTGGGCCCAACTCCCAACTAACTCTCTTTTAAAATTTGGGCTGGGTCCTCAGACCCTAAGAGACACATACACAAGACAAGACATAGAAAAAAAACACACACTCCCAAGGGAACATTCAAACTCACACAGCATTGGATCCAATTGGCTTCCTTAATTTAGAAAACATTTCTTTTCTCCTCTCTCCAGACTTTCCCTTTCCTCTTGGGCCCCACTGTTAGCCTCCTCCTCTCTAGGAGCACCTATGTTTTTTTTAATCTTTTTTCTAACTTGCTTAGACATAATTTAGCATTCCCCAATGATCCAGCATGCTGCATATTCCATCTCCTCTTTATTTAAAGGTATTTTATGGTTCACTGTTCATCAGACCCAAACCTTGGCCACCAGACAGACTGTCTTTGGATGGGGATTTGTGGCCATTCAGAATAGCAGTATCTGATGAACTTACTTTTCTCTTTACCCTGGACAGCATCCTCACTGTCCTAGCTAGCTCATTTCCTACCCAAAGGCTTCTCCTTGGGTATTGGATTGGGGGGGAGGTTCTTCTTCCTCCCCTCCCTGAGGCACCTTTTCCACCCCTGGCCTCCCATCTAGGACTTGCTTTCCTGGAATTGTCTAGAATTAGCCTCAAAAGATAAAAACCGAAGTTTCCCTACCTTTCTGGTCATTTCCACAATTTTCCATCACTCTCCCTGTCAATGATAGGGTTTCAGGTCCACTCAGAGATCCACCCAAGAGAACCCCGGAAAAGAAAAGGATATCTGGCTTGAAATCAAGCTATGAGAGTTCCTTCCCCTGGTCTCTTCTGGGGCTTTCTCAAGGGGGGGTTCTGAAGATCCTGGCAGGAGACCCCAAATTGTTATAAATGAATGAAAAGAAAAACCTGCTAAAGTGAGAGAAAATTGTACATTTTATTCACAAACCTTCCAAGATACATCTTACAAGATAGGGGTACCTCTCTCCTAGGAGTGAGACACAAATTAGTCTTGAAAAGTCAGGTAATTTATGGTCTTCAGAAACTCTTTCCCCTCCCTCTTGGATGTTCATAGGCTCTCAGAGTTTGAGTTACAATCTAAAAGGTCCACCCATTCCATGATATGCCCCTAATATGATACCCCCACATCATTCAAAGCATGATATGCTAAAGAACCCCAATCTCACAGGGGGTGTGTGGGTTAATATTCATTTACCTAATTGCATAAACTTAGTAGCATTACTTCAAGATCACTAGAATGGGATTATGAAAACTTTTCCAGTCTTGTGATTGGCTGGGCCATTCCCCCTTTGTAATGGATTCCCTAAGGGCTCCCCTCCACACCCTGTGAAGACCAACACCCTACATTTCTCACTGTATTGTATATACATAATTTGATAAAGGGGTTTACAGATTAGTTATTTTCAGTATGAGGAATTAGTATTAAGGGAGTCACATAAGAGTTACATTTTATAAAGTGTGCATCAGATTCGGAAGGCTTATTTTTCTGTATGTTTTGATTTGTTTTGTTTTTCTTCCTCTGGTTGGGGATAACATAGTCCATAGTTGATCTAATACAGTTGTCCTAGTTTTCTGAACTGCTGAGAGGAGCTGCTTCCATCAAGGTTTTTCATTGCAAAATGTTGTTGATGTATACATTGTTCTCTTGGTTCTACTCAGAGTTGTGTTCTTGAGGAGGTGGAGAGTGAGGGGGAGGGCAGGAATGTATGCATAAAACACTTTTCAGTTTAATCTGCATTATTACCATTTTCTCTATCAATTTTTAAAGTTGAGACAATCAATGAAACAATAAATCAAGCTGATTTGCAATATTGGTCTGATTTGCGAGATAAAAATGTTCACACTGAAAATGACCTATCTTCAGCACAATCCTGATTCCTCTCATTTCAATTGACCCAAATCAAATGCTCATCTGTCCTTGTCTACATTATTGGAAAAACAAATTTAAGAACCTGGTCTTCTGTTTACCCTGTCACTAATCTATCCTCTATAATACTTAATCCCAGTAATCTTCATAATACACAACTTTTTAAAAAAGATTTTATTTTAAATTTTACAATTCCCCCCAATCTTACTACCTCCCCCCAACCCCCACAGAAGGCAATCTGTCAGTCTTTACATTGTTTCCATAGTATACATTGATCCAATTTGAATGTGATGAGAGACAAATCATATCCTTAAGGAAGAAACACAAAGTATAAGAGATAGCAAGATCAGACTATAACATATCAGTTTCTTTTCTAAATTAAAGTTAATAGTCCCTGGTCTTTGTTCAAACTCCATAGTTCTTTCTCTGGATACAAATGGTATTCTCCATTGCAGACAGCCCCAAATTGTCCCTGATTGTTGCACTGATGGAATGAGCAAGTCCAACAAGGTTGATCATTGCCCCCATGTTGCTGTTAGGGTGTACAGTGTTTTTCTGGTTCTGCTCATCTCACTGAGCATCAGTTCAAGGCAAATCCCTCCAGGCTTCCCTGAATCCCCATCCCTCATGGTTTCTAATAGAACAATAGTGTTCTATGAGATACACATGCCATATGTCCTATAAGTGTAGTGCAACATTAGTCATTAAGACTTGTGGGACACTAATGCTAAGCCATTCCCCAAATGAAGGACATTTACTTGATTTCCAATTCTTTGACACCACAAACAGAGCTGCTATGAATATTTTTGCACGAGTGATATCATAATATGCAACTTTATGTTATTTCTTTACTCAAAACTTCAGTGTCTCCCTGTCACCTACTGAATAAAATAAAATTTCTGATCCTGACATTCAAAGTCCCCTAGAATCCCACCAACTTAACTGTTCATCTTTTTTTTTAAGGTTTTTTTTTTAGTTTTTTTTCAAGACAAATGGGGTTAAGTGGCTTGCCCAAGGCCACACAGCTAAGGTAATTATTATCTGGGACCAGATTTGAACCCAGGTACTCCTAACTCCAGGGCCGATGCTTTCTCCACTGTGCCACCTAGCTGCCCCTAACTGTTCATCTTTATCTTATACTGCTCTCAGGCAACAGCCAGGTGGCTGACTCACTGGCCTTGGAGTCAGGAGGACCTGAGTTCAAATCCTACCTCAGACACAATAATTACCTAGCTGTTTGATCTTCACTTAACCCCACTGCCTTGCCAAAAAAAAATCTTATACTGCTCTCTTCCTCATATTCCATATTCCAGTGAAATTCTACTGTTCTTTTCCTTATTCTCCTTTTTCTTCTCTTACATATCATTCCATTGTTCACACTTCCATTGCTTATGCCTGTGTGGGACAATTGCCACTTAAATTCAGAGATCCCTCAAGGTATGAAGAGAAAGCTTTATTTATTTCTGGAGGAATCAATCAAAAAAGCAAAAAGCAAAAGGCAAAAGCAAAAGACCCAAGGATCACATTTATCCTAACTGGATTCCTGCCCCCCCCCCCACTGACCCACCCTCATTAATGAGGAATGTGGTTTTACAATCTAGACTGGAAAACTAATCTAGGGGGAAAGAGCATAAAATTCAAAAACAAAACCAGATTATCTCCTCAGCCCCAGGAATTGAATGGTCTCCAGATGAGGTGGGGTCAGTTGACTCTTCACCCATATCCCAGAGATTTCTTTGTCAAGGGAGGAGGGACACATAGTTAACTATTCTTCAGTCTATAATATTCTACTAAAGAAATCTCAGACTTTTCCCACTCATGCCCTATTTATGAAATTCAGTGTCCCACAAGTCTTAATGACTAATGTTGCACTACACTTATAGGACATCCTATATATTCCCTTACCTTCTCATTCCTTCCACCCCCAGCCCATCTCTGTTGATTAAAGTCAGTATTAGAGTGGACAAAGTACTGGATGGAAGTTATGAATACCTTGATCCAAATCCTCTAACCCTTACTAGCACTATGATGCTAGATAAATTTGCCTCAGTTTCCTAGTCTATAAAATGAAGATAATAACAATTGAACCTATATGAATCCCCTTTCTGGGTTTTTTTTGATGGGTGCTCAGTGAGATAAAGTAGGTAAAGGAATTCTGAAATCTTAAAGGCTCTATAAATGTGAAAATTCCTCTTTTCTAGGCCCCAGACCCTTTTACTCAAATGTGAACTCTTCTTAGAAGTCTTTCTTGAGTTACTCCCCTTAAAGAAATTTTCTTCCTAAATTTTTCAAAGTCCTTGCTTCTTACTTCTCATATGCTCTCTAGCATCATAGATGTGTGTATATTTGTCTTTCCACCCTTAGATTATAAACTCCTTGAGATCTGGGTGTACATTTTATCTATCTCTGCATCCCCAGAGACTCTGGTTGAGTACTTAGATACTTACTGTAACTAGAACTCATGATGAATAGAGAGCTAGACCTTCCAGAAGTCCTGAATTCAAATCCATTTACTAATTCACTAAGGAATGACCCTAGGCAAATTGCTTAACCTCTGCCAATCTCAGTTTCTTTATCTGTAATATGGGATAACACCTACCTCTTAGAGTTGTTGTGAGGTTCAAATGAGATAATATTGTAAAGCACTTTGCAAACTTTAAAGCAGTATTTAAAAGCTAGTATGATGATGATTATGCTCTAGAGTTATGCTTCAAATGCTTGTCCTCTTTCTGTCTTTTTTTTTTAGGTTTTTGCAAAGCAAATGGGGTTAAGTGGCTTGCTCAAGGCCACACAGCTAGGTAATTATTAAGTGTCTGAGACCAGATTTGAACCCAGGTACTCCTGTTCTTTCTGTCTTAATTCATGTCCTTGCATGAAATTCTCACTAATGTAGCATATATCAGGACTTGATTTTATATGTATTTTTAACATTGTTGTTGTTTAAAAAATTGAAGTGAGGAATATGGGGTTCCACAAGAAAGTGAAGGGAGAAGTGTTAGTTTACATTACAAAGACTTGAGTATTGTTGCCTATGGGCAGGTATGTGAGTCAAGACAAAAGACTTAGCCTTACCTGATCAAAAACTGAGGCCATGTCTGCCCCACCTACTTCTAAAGGTCTAACCTTTGTCCATGTTCAAGGAGATAACTGTTCTTGCCTATTAGTATAATGAGCAGGGTGGGAAAAATGTATGGGGACCAATGTATCAATTAGATTATGACCCTAACCTATGATTGACATGAGGGGGCAGGAGCAAAGCCTTTCAGAGTGCATGAAAGACCTAATGTTTCTAGGATTCCCCTTTTCTGGGATTCCCACTCTCCCACCTTTAAAGAGGTGTGCCATTAAGATATCTTAATTAAAAACCATTTTAATCATTCTGGACTAAGTATTCACGAGCCATTTATAATAACTGCATCATTTGGTTCTATCCGGGATGAAAGGGAAGCAACTACTCATGACCTCCATTTCAATACTTGTCATTATGGAAGCTTTAACCTGCTCTATTTTTCTAACCTGGGCCAATTCACACTTACTTAGGCAGTCTGGTGGTCATCCACTCTTGTTGGGGCTGGAAGATTGGCTTTAATCCACCTGTAGCTCAGAACTCAATAACTCCCTCTCCTTCTCCGCCTCTCCCTACACTAGGGATTATGGGCTTGAACCACTATGTCCCCTTTTATAAATGTTATTTAGCTGTAAGGCATTATTTAGAAAAAGACATGCAGCCGTTATTAAAAACACTGCCTAGGGGCCGCTAGGTGGTGCAGTGTATAGAGCACCAGCCCTGGAGTCAGGAGTACCTGGGTTCAAATCCTCACAGACACTTAATAATTACCTAGCTGTGTGGCCTTGGGCTAGCCACTTAACCCCATTTGCCTTGCAAAAACCTAAAAAACAAAAACAAAAATACTGCCTAATACATTTCAAATCAAATTGTGGGATTTTTTCCACAAGTGCTGAAACTGTAGAGTGCTGAAATTTCATTAAATGATCTTTTTAAAGAACTGTAGTCTTAGGAAGTGGGAGGTAGTGGGAAGGGGGGGAAGAATTTTGAACTCAAAATTTTAAAAAAAATGAATAAAAACTGTTTTTACATGTAATTTTAAAAAATTATTAAAAATAAAAAATAACTTTATAGTAAAAAAAACTATCATGTGACTATTTTCCTCACAGGACTGTTGTCAGGATAGCACTTTGTAAAGCGCTAATTAAAAATAAAAGTTGTAAGAATTAATAAGAGTTCCAAAGAGTGAAGCAGAAAATACATTAGGAGGAAAAAAAAATAAAGGAACTGCTCATCACTCACAAAGAATATGTTTTCATCACCATTTCTCATCCACTGTGATTGTTGGACCTTTATTTTTATGATTCTAGGCACAGAGCTAGTCATTCCTAGAAGAGATGAGTCAATCAATTGCCCCATTGCTCCACTAACTTTTCATGTGACTTCTTCAGACCAAAATGCCCTTCCCTGAACACCCACTCCCCCACATGGATTGTTTTTTCCCATTAGAATGTAAATTCATCTTGCCTTTTTTAAATTTGTGTGCCTATGCTTAGGCAAATACCTTTCATTCATTCATTCATTCCATGATCAGAATAAACATGTGGAAAATAAACTGAAAGACACAAATATTTTCCCCTTCCTTGCCAAAGGTCATATTTGAAGCATGTTGCCTTTACATCACATTGGAAGAATGAAACTCCATCTCATCACCATCAATGTTGAACCCTCCCTTATGAGAAAAAGGAAAATAAAACCAATCCTCTCATACAGTGACTACATCTAACAAATATATAAATCTTTATCTTTTATTTGCATACCACTGCTGGTTTATTATCATTGAACCTTTTAACAGGGAGGAAAAAACTATTTAATGCAAGTATATTGATCTGGAATCAAGCTGCCATCCACTCACAGGACCAAAATACAGATTTTATTATACACTCCACAGATTTTCAAAATGGAAGAGACCAACTAGGCAATCAAGTATAGACTCATAATTTTACAGATTAGGACCCAGAGCACAAGTGACTTGGGATCCCAGAAGATCAAAGGACCTTGGAGATCATCTAATCTAAGATTCTCATTTTATAGATGAAGCAATTGAGCACCAAGAAGAATTAATTTCCCAGAGAGAGAGAGAGAGAGAGAGAGAGAGAGTCCTTGATCCTGAAAGCACCAAGAAATTATTATTGTCATTATTATCTTGGTTCTGGTGGTTAATAGAGTAATAATAATAATAAAAGCAATAATAGCTCACATTTATATAGTGCTTTGATATTTACAAAGATTCTATATGCATTATCTCATCTTATTCTCACCAGGTGGATGCTCTCATTAACTCCATTTTACAGATGATTTAAAAAAATTTATATAGAGGAGAGCCTTGCCAAGCTCATAGGTGTCATGGACCAATCATAACTTCCCTCTCTCGTATCCCATAAAAAGTTGGGGAAAGACTGAACACTGGTTTAGCAACTTGAAAATATTTATTGCCAGATGCAGACTGCAAGGTTGCCCAACAGATTGATCCCTCCTGCCAAAATGAATTTCTTCCAGATCACTCTCTTACATCTTCCTCCCACTCCCTCCTAATCACCAGTTTAAAATAATTGCCTTTGCCTTTTGTTCCTTTTTCTTGATATGCAGATTATCTCATAATGTGGCCAACCAGAGAGTTCCTAGGAAGACTGCCAAAGCAATTCTGGATAGTGTATTAGACACCTGTGATCTTTATTTAACCATTGGTTTTGGAGAATCCCCAAGTCATGTTTTCAGGGTTGCCTAGAACTGAAATCATCTATTTCTGGTCATTCTTGTTGACATAATTTTTGCATGAACGAGCATGCATCTTTGTCATCTTAATTCTTCATAAGAATTCTTTTTTATTTAATTTGTTTAGTTTAAAACTTACCTTTTTTTAGAATTTTGAATGTAATAATCAACAGTCAGCAGAGGAGACAAGTCTTCAGACTTGAAGTCCTGATTTAAATGTTTACTAGATTTACTGACAAAATTGCTTATTGTATGTCTCAGTTTCCTCACTTGTAAAATAAGCAGGAGAAGGAAATGGCAAACCACACAACCGTCTTTACCATTTTTATATGCATTATCTCATCTTATTCTTTCTAGGACCCAAATGGAGTCATGAAGAGTTGGACAGGACTGAAAACACCTGAATAACAAACAAAATTATCCCATTCATGTCCTTTTTTGCACTTTAAAAATTTTTTTCTTCTGTTTTATTGATGTTTCTTTTTTCTTTCTTTTTTTCCAATCTCTATCACTACCAATTTACTCACACCTATTCCCAGACATACATCCCCTCCTCATAAGGAATAAATGCAGTCAAATAAAATAAATCAGTACAATGACAACTTCATAGTAGCTCTATTCAAATAAACAAAGGCATTTGACCCTTAATGGAACCCCCCATGGAATCATGTCATTTGGAAATTTTCCTTATAACAATTTATTCAAATATTTTAACATTTAAGAACATAAGTTCTTCAAGACTCAGCTCTTAACTACTTTGGGAAACACCTACCTTGGCCCCCACATGAACAACTTTCCCACAGGGATTCCCTTTTTGCATTTATTTCTCCCATTATAATGGAAATTTCTTAAAGACTGGGACCGGATTTTTGCCTTTCTTTGTATCCCCCATGCTTAACACAGCTCCAGACAGAGCATAAATGTATAATAAATACTCATTGACTGAAATAAAAATAGATCTTACATTTCTCCTGTTCAGCTGTTGTTTGTCACATGTACCTGAACTTTTTTGCTTTATATGTTCTGTAATAACCCCAATTAATTAGCAAATTCTCCACTAAACTATGAATGATGAGCAGTGCCTTTTTCTTCCTACAAAAATAGCTTTCCTTAAAAGTGCAGCTGAAAGAAAAAGTCCAGCTTTTTCCCCCCAAAACTTTATCCCATCAAGGGAAAATCTGCTTTGCTAAAGAGATTGCATCCTAAAATCTTTATTTTTTGGTGAAAAGAAAAAAATAAAACCAAATCAGAGTAAATCAGTAGTGAAGGCCAGGCTATAACCTGGCTTTGATCTTTGGCTTCCTAAGCCTACCCAATCTTTCCAGTTAAACTGGAGCTGCAAAACAGGTTTTCTCTCTTGGAGAGATAAAGGGAGAGATTTGTCCCCTATACCTTTCACCTTGTGTATTTGTGTTATCTGCTTTACAATTCCTTTGGAATAGCTATGTCTGGATTATTGAGGAGCAGAAGAAATTAATATAAAGCATCATGAAGAAGTAAGGAAAGCAAGAACCAAACACTTCCGTGTTAATCATAAGGTGGTTAGGAAAACATAGATGAATCATAGAAGCTAGGAAACTCCCAGGTGAGGAAATTAAACTCCCTCTTTGAATTTAGGTCATCACCTTCTTTGCAATTTATAGTCTAAGAGAACTGTCTTAGAATACTGAGAGGTTGTGACGTGCTCAAGACCATACAGTCAGTGTAAGAGAAAGGTATGACTTGGATTCAGTTCTTCCTAGTTTAGAGATCAGTTCTCTCTCCATTATACTCTAATGCCTTCTTTGTACACAAATTATAGCATCATAAATTCAGAGTTGGAAAGGGCATTTAAAAATTAAGTAGTCCACACCTACTATTTTATAAATGAGTCAACTGAGACCCAGAGAAACTGAGACCCAGACTTGCCCAAGTTTGTATAAATGGTAAGGGACAAGTCCAACTAGGGTCTCTGACTCATCTTTTTCCCCTATGCTTTGATCTAGCATGCTGTGATCTTCAGGAACACACATTCTCTAAACCTGAATAAGTTTTTTGGGGGTTTTTTTTGGTTTCTTTTTTTTAGATTTTTGCAAGGCAATGGGGTTAAGTGGCTTGCCCAAGACCACACAGCTAGGTAATTATTAGGTGTCCGAGGTCAGATTTGAACTCAGGTACTCCTGATTCCAGGGCCAGTGCTCTATCCACTGCACCACCTAGCCACCCCTGAATAAGTTTTACAAGTGAATACAACCCCCCAAAAATATTCCTTTGAACTTTTGGTCATTTAGCAAAGTCCAAAAATAAATCCAACTTTATACTTTATGAAGGTAGGCAGTGGTGGTTAACAACCAGTTCTCTGAATTTGCAAGAAAAAATTTAAAGTTTAATGTGCATCACTAAGATTTTTCCATAATTTTCTGAAGTGTATAGACTATAAAATAATAAATCAGAGTCCTGGCTTTGAAGGCAGAAGTTCTGAATTTGCTTCCTCATCATTTTTCTTACTATGCAGTGTGACAGTGCTAGAGTGTATCATCTGTTCTACTTAGACTTTATTTACATCTTCCTTAAAGTGAAGCAGCCTAGCCTAGATAACCTCCAAGATTCCTTCCAGCTCTAAAGCAATGAGTCTATTCATCTTCACTTTATCTTCTATAGGGCTCTCTTCTAGGTAGAGGATAACTGTATAATTAGTGGACAAAAGAAATAACAGAACCAATTTTAACATCTTCTTGCAAAACAAACAACATACATGTTTCAGGTCACTTCCACATTTCAGATCTGATGATACTTTTCAAAAGATATATTTTCCCCACTGTTCTTTATATTAAAATATCACTCCAGTCTACTCCCATGGAAATTCCAATAGTCCTACTGGCACCAAGGCCACTCAGGCCTTTACAAGATACAGGTGTCTTTTATCTTTCAGCAGTTGGTAGAAAACAACAGCTGACCTAGTGTTTGGAACACATTATGTCCTGTTTTGCTAAACTGAATAAGAATTAGCCATGAGGACCCACACCTAACATTGATATGTAATATGACCTTGGGAGTGGTTAGATACATACTGAGTAATGATCCTCAGGCAAGAGAAAGATAGCAAAATCAACATCAAAACCCTCTGGTACACAAATATGCCTGGAATGCTCTTCACTTGTCACTTAACTTTCCTGATTTCATTCAAAATACAACTGGAATTCTACCTTTTGCAGAGGCCTTTTCCAATCCTGCCCCAATAGGGTTTCCTAATTCTTTTGATGTCATGAAACCATTTGGCAGCCTAGTGAAATCTATGGAATATTTTTCAGAATAAAAGTTTTAAATCCATAAATTAAAATACATATGATTTCAAATAGGGAAAAAATGTTTCTCATTCGAATTCATGAACCCCTTGAAATCTATCCCTGTTGCATCCATAGGTTTGTTAGTTCACATTTTGCCTCTCCCAATAGAATATAAGCTTCCTTTTTACCTTTCTTTGTAGATCTAGCATTTAGAATGAAGCTGGATGATCAATAAATACTTATTGATGGAATGATTGACTGACTGAAATCTTACTAGGCAAATAAGAATCTTTCTCAAAAGGAGTAGACCTAGCATCTCTGTCTCTTTCACCTCTCAGTTCAAATGCTACCTCCTTCAGGAAGCCTTCCTTGATTATCCAGTTGTTAGTACTTTACCCCTTTTCAACCAAGTAAATTATTTGGAATTCATTTTGTAAATATTCTGTGTTGACTTCTCTTACAAGAATACAAGAACCTTGGGGGGGCTAGGTGGTGCAGTGGATAAAGCACTGGCCCTGGAGTCAGGAGTACCTGGGTTCAAATCTGGTCTCGGACACTTAATAATTACCTAGCTGTGTGGCCTTGGGCAAGCCACTTAACCCCATTTGCCTTGCAAAAAAAAAAAACCTAAAAAAAAAGAATATAAGAACCCACTAGGAAGGTACTATTTTGTTATACAGGTTCCAGACCACCACAAAAAAAAAACAAAAAAAACATTGCAATAAAGGGAGTCCCATGAATTTTTTGATATCCCAGTGCATATGAGTTATATTTATGTATACTATATTATAGCTGATTAAGTGTACAATAGTATTATGGCTAAAAAGACATTGTACACACATTAATTTAAAATTACTTTATTGTCAGAAAAAAATGCTAACCATCATCACCTTGAGTCTTCAGCAAATTGTAAATTGTTTTGCTGGTAAAAAGGTATTCCTTCATTGTTGATAGCTGCTAAATGATCAGGGTGATGGTGGCTGAAGTTTGGGGTGGCTTTGGCAATTTTTTTTCAGGGTTTGAAATATTGTTTTATTGATTGCTCAGACTTAATAAAACAGAAAATAGTAACGTCATTATTCTTCAGTCTTGTCCAACTCTTAGAAGTTGGCCATTTTCTTCTCTAGTTTATTATTACACAGATGAGGAACTGAGACAAACTGGCTTAAGTGACTTGCCCAGGGTCTCACAGCAAGTGTCTGAGGACAGATTGGAATTTAAGAAGATGACTTCAGTTCTGGCTATCCACTGTGAACCTAATTGCTCAAAAATGTTAACAATGAAGATTAAACTTAAAAGTGTGTCTTGCTACTTTTTTTCCCCTAGAGTCAATTGTTAAATATTTATCAGAACATCCTTGTTGCTGATATAGTCCTGTAAATTCCACAAGATTGACTCCCAGAAATTCTTCCTTTGAACATCAGTTTCTTTCCCACAGTTAATGATGAGTTCTTGCAGTAGGGATGGAGAACTGGCTGAAGCAATTTCTTAAAATAAGAGAACAATGAAGCCTGTGGCCTTGAGTGACTCTTCCTTTCACTTGAAACTTAGAGGCCGTTGTTTGGTTATCAATTGACCTAACTTCGATATTGTTGTATCTCAGGTAATAGAGAGACCTGAGGAAAAGGAGAGAAATGGGGTGGGGGGAGGGATAGTGGAGCAGGCAGAACACATAAAACATATATCCATTAAGTTTACTATCTTGTATGGCATCATCCATGGTTTCCCATAACAATTACAATAACAACATCAAAGACACTGACCACATATTATTATAACATATAATGATAATGACAGAGTTTGAAATATTGCAAGAATTACCAAAATGTGACACAGAGACAAGATGTGAGTGCATGCTGTTGGGAAAATGGTGCTGCTAGACTAGCTTGCAAGTTTGCCCCAAAACTTAAATTTGTAAAAAATAAAAAAAGGAATATCTGCCAAACGAATTAAGGCAAAGTACAATGAAATGAGATATGATTCTATTCTTCATATTCACAGTTTCTAGCACATCTTTTTTCTTCTCTAAACTTGTGATTTCATTGGAAGTCCTTCTATCGAAGCAGAGAAATAGAATTTCCCCCAACTGTCAGTTTTTTGGGGTTTTTTTTTTAGTTTTAGCAAGGCAATGGGGTTAAGTAACTTGCCCAAGGTCACACAGCTAGGTAATTATTAAGTGTCTGTGGCTGAATTTGAACTCAGGTTCTCCTGACTCCAGGGCTGGTGCTCTATCCACTACACCACCTAGCTGCCCTGCAACTATCATTTTAAAAAATTGCCTAGGGAAAAAAAAAAGAAAAAAATTGCCTAGGGTCCAGAGAATTTAAATTTCTCATTTGCCTGAGGTCATATAGCCAGTATGCTGAGTTGTGATTTGAACCCTCCTAGGTCATTTCTATTTCTGGTATACTATACTACCTAGTATATGATAGACACTTAAATGGCTGGAATCCTTGAACTTTATTAAAAGATTCAAAGCTTCAGTAACAGAGGTCATCAGATTAGAAATTTGCAGGAAGGGATCTTATATGTCATGAATCTAGAACTCTAATTTTTCAGATGAGGAAACTGAGACCCAGAGAATAATTTGCCCAGAGTCTCAAACTAATAATATCTTAGATGGGATTTGAACTTAAATCTTCTAGATACCAAGTCTAGACCTCTGTCTGGAGTCAGTTTAAGAAAGACTTCAATAAGCTGGAGGTATCCAGGTAAAGTGCCCTGAGATCAATCCATATGAAGATGGTTTAAAGCTGCTAGCTATTGTAGGGGCTAGAGGAAACTCAGAGTGGTAACATGATAGTTGTCCTTAAGTATTTGTTGTTGTTCAGTAGTTTTAATCATGTTCAATTCTTTATAACCCCACTGGCAAGGATACTGGAATGATTTGCCATATCCTTTTCCAGCTCATTTAATAGATGAAGAAACTGAGGCAAACAGTATTAAGTGACTTGCCCCAGGTCATACAGTTAGTAAGTGTTTAATGTCAGAATTCAGCTACCCAAATCTAGAGCCAGTCCTCCATCCACAATATTACTTTATTGTCCACTTTTCCTTTTACCTTCAATCTTTCCCAACATCAAAATCTTTTCCAGGAAGACCTATCTTCTCATTATGTGACCAAACTAAGCTTCAATATTTGACCTTCCAATGAATAATCTGAATTAATTTCTTTAAGTATTGATTGATGTGATCTCTTTGTTGTACAAGGGACTCTCAATGAGATATTTCACATTTTCTTCTAGGTTTTCATTCTTTTGGTGTTGAATTATTGTGTCTTGAGTTGTCACAAAGTCATCAGCTTCCTTTAGCTCCATTCTACATCTGAAGTATTTGTTTTCCTCAGAGAGCTTTCTTATCTCCATTTCCATCTGTCCAATTCTTTTTTTAAAACCGTCTTCTCGTCAATAAGTTTTATAACTGTTTTATCCATCATTTCTTTCCCCAATTTTTCTTCTCTTTCCTTTGGTTTTCAAAATGCTTTTGAAGCTCTGTCATAGCCTGAGCCCAACTTCTATATTTCTTGGAGTCTTTAGCTGCAGAACCTTGGACTTTCTTATCTTTGGATTGAGTATTTTAATCCTCCATGGGACCAAAGTAATTGTCTATGGTCAGCTTCCTTTTTTTTTTCTTCTGTCTACTCATTTCCCCAGCCTGTGCCTGGTTTGGGGATGCTTCCTGAGCTTTTGAGTGTTATTGGAATACCCTCTCAAGGACCTCAGTATGTGAGGCTCTGACTGCTCTTCTGGTCTTTTGAATGACCACTAGCTCACTCACCCCTAAACCCAGGGGCTGTGAGGGAGGGGTCCCTGCTCTATTGGAGGCCCAGACTGCAACCAGGGTCTGAATATGTTTAAATATCCAGAGTCCTGTACCAGGGACAGAGGACAGACCTCAGCAGTTTCCTTCCACTTCCTTACCTTCTGTGAGCTGAGTACTCAGCATGCAGCTGCTGGGTGATTCCTGCTGGGCAGCTCCATGGGTCTGCTTCCATTTCCTGGGATCTGGGCTGCACTGACAGCTGTGGCCAGGCTGAGGGCCTGGGCTTTGAGCACTCTGGCAGAGGTCTGCCTGCTGATCTTCCAAGTTGTGCTTGATGCTCCCTGGGATCAGCAGGTTCTGCTGCCAGGAGCAGGTACTTCCAGGTGCCCTGGGGTTGTTTCCAGGAGGCTGAAGTTTCCTCCAACCCTGTGGCACAGAACCTTCTCACTATTTTGCAGGTTACCTTGGGCTGAAGAATTGCCTCACTAGATCTTTCTGTGGGTTCTGTCTCTCGAAAATTTAGAATCATAATTTTAAGGTTTTTGAAATATTTTGGAAAGTGCCTAAGAGAGGCTCTACTCCTGCTGCCATCTTGGCTCTGCCCCCAAGGGACTCTCAAAGTCTTCTCCAGCACCAAAATTCAAAAGCATTGATTCTGCAGCAATCAGTTTTCCATTTAGTCCAAATCTCTCAACCATACATTACTTCTGGAAAAACCTGTCTTTGATTATATGATATTTGTTGGCAAGGTAATATTTCTGCTTTTTTTTTAGTATGCTTATTGAGATTTCCCATAAGTTTCCTTCCAAGGATAATTTCATGAGTACAGTCACCATTTATAGTTATCTTTGAATCTAAGAATAAAAAAAAAATCTGACACGGTTTCCATTTCCTCTCTATTTGGAAGTGATAGAACTGGTTGTTTACATCCTATTTTTTTTCCTTGCACAGCAGCCACACCTTAGTAAACCATTTTGGGGGGTAGGCTAAATTAGGTTGAGGGTAACCAAGGGAGTCTCAAACTAACAGGTAAGTAGTGAGGGGTGTCTACCCTAAGTATGTGACATCTTCCACTAGTGGAATGGTCAGAGGAGAACAATTCATTCCAATGACCATGAAGCCAACTGAAGCATGAGCTATGGAGCACTTAGAGCTTGGTAGACATCGAAGACACCCACCCAGGTTGTCTACTGCATCCAGAGCCATCATTGGTTGTCTTAATTTTGTCTTGCCATGCTGGATCATGATGATTTGGATGAGAGAATGAGGTGGCTGACTTTGTGCAGCTCTACCTCACTTATATCAAATTTACACACACAATAAAGACAGCACTCATAGTCCTTTGGTTACAGTCAAGTGAAGAACCAGCAAGTACGGATACACTGGGAGCTGTAATCACAATCCTGCACACAGCCAACCCAGGTCATAGGATCATTTCCCCATTGAAAGTTGCAGTTTAGATTTGAGATATCCAATATGACTAAAATATTCTGACTTCATAAAAAAAAGCAAAGAAAGTTTGCTAACCTTAGTAGCTAACTCAGGAACTTCCTAATGCAAGAAGCATCACAAGCTACTGTGTGTGTGTGAATGAACACTCCTTTCTGCTCTATTTTGTATGCTGTACTTTGTTTGGGGTTCTTGTATATTGTGTTTGTGTCTTCATGCTTTGATTCATAGTAACTATTCTTGTTATGGAATTGATTTTCATTGAACACAAACTGTAAATAAAAAGTAATAACCCCCCCCCCAAAAAAAAGTTGCAGTGTGATTCAGCAGCCCTCTGGGTGACTGAGCAGTCCTTTCAAGGATGGCACTGCTCACCTCCTGATGTGAGGAAGGGGCTACAAAAGGTGCCCTAAAAATTGTCTACTTACCGAACCCTGGCCTGATTACCACTGCAGGTGGTGAATCCCAGTGTGGTAGAGATACAAAATTATCTACAAAAACTTCTTCAAAGATTCCTCTCAGTATCAGTTCATGGAATGTGCACACACTCCTATACAACACAAGGTCCAATAGACAAATAGATCTTGTTTCAGGAGAACTCAGCAGGTATGGTATACAAATAGTAGCCCTGAATGAAACAAAGCTGGCAAATGAAGACCAGCTTATTAAAGTGAGAGCTGGATACACATTTTTCTGGAGTGGTCAAAGTGAAAGGGAACTCCATGAAGCTGGAGTAGGTTTTGCAATCGAAACTAATCTAGTCAACAATCTTGAATGCCTACCAAAAGGAGTGAATGACAGGATCCTGACAATGAGATTGCCACTTCCAGGAAAACATCACGTCATTATCATCAACAGTGCCTATGCTTCCACCATGGTGAACACTGATGAAGTTAAAGAAAAATTTTATGAAGACCTGGAGATCCTTATCATCAATGTATCAAAAAAGTACAAGTTTATAATTCCACATAACTTTAATGCTAAAGTAGGTTCAAATTAGCAGATGTAGCAGGGAGTCCTTGAGAGGAATAGATTTGGAAATAGCAATAGCAATGGTCACCTTCTACTGAAGACTTGTGCATCTCATGACCTCATCACAAACACTGTCTTCCATTTACCTAAACCACAAAAAAACTTCCTGGATGTTCCCTTGTAGCAAACATTGGCATCTATTAGACAATGTTATTGTAAGGAGAAGAAACAGAAAGGATGTGAGAATGATAAAAGCATTGTGTCATACAGAGTGCTGGACTGATCATAGACTCATCCTCTCTAAGGTAAATAAAGTATAAGTAAAGTATAAGCAAAGTTTAGAGAAATTCAGGACTCTTGGCTCAGTAACAAGGCAGATGAAATTCAATTTTATGCACATAGTAACAAACCAAAATGCTTTTATGATACCTTGAAGGCTATTTATGGGCCAAAGACATATGGTGCATCAGAACTACTCAGTGCTAATGCATCCACATTGATTAATGATAGGGACATGATCCTAGAAAGATGAACTGCACACTTTTGGTGTTCTTTAACAGATCTTCATCAATTGATGCAGAAGCCATTGACCATTTACCTCAAGTTGGAGTCGATCAATCCCTAGCTGAAGTACCACCTGAAGAAGAGATCTGGAGTGCAATTAGGTTCCTTTCAAGTGGCAAAGTACCTGGTGCTGATTCTATTCCAGATGAGATCTATAAGGGGGGTGGGTCCATTGCTCATCCAAAAACTGACTGAAATTTTTCAGGTTATATAGAATGAAGAGGATTCAAGGATGCCCCCATTGTTCATCTCTATAAAGGTAAAGGGAATAGATTTTCCTGTGACAATCACTGGGGTATTTCTTTTTCAGTCATTGTTGGTGGATTCTTGCCAGAATCCTTCTCACAGACTCATCCTCTCTAAGGTAAATATTGACATCCAACCAAAGCAGCAGCTGTAAGGCAAAATGAATACTAGAAGAAGTGATATCAAGAGATTATCAAGAGACCTGGGAGACTTCTGGCCAAGATGGCGGAGAGAAGACAGACACAGTTCTAAAGTCTCCCGATCTCTTCCCCATCTATCACATGAAACAAACCTCTTAAAAGAAATCTGACCCACAAACCCCAGAAAGAAAAGCCAGGAGAAAGAACATCTACCTCAGGATTTGTTTCCGGCAGCATCTTTGGCCGAATTCGGGCAGGTGAGTCTGGGCTGAGAGGGAGAATCAGCCCTGGATCAGCCAGATTAACAACTGAATTGAAACAAGGAATCCAAGGGCCCCACAGCAGGACCTGCTGGATCAGAGGTGGGGCTGGATGACAGGGGCTTGGGTCGGCAGGAAAGCAGAGGCGCTGGTGTTGGTGCTATCCCCAAGGAGCTTGGGGATGGGGCTGGGGGAAGAGTTCAGGTGCAGGAGAGCTGTGGACACCATCCCTGGGCTCCTCTGGTCCGAGGAACCCTGAGTCCCATTACAGCTCAGACCTCTTCCCAGAGCAAACAAATGCAAATTACTTCTGCCTCAGGCCCAGGTGTGTGAGCAGAAGAAACAGCACAGCTGAGGAATGACCTCAGGCCAGGGTAAAGCCCAACATTGATTGAAGGCAAAAGAATTCAATAGCTCCAACTCCTCCCTTTGGGCAAAGGGAGAAGGCCTCTCAACCAAGGTCAGAGACACTGCAGAGAGGGAAGCCAGCGCCTCCTACTGGCCAGCCAGAGAAACTGCACTCAGGGAGTAAAGCCTTTAGCGATCCTAAGCGAGAACCAGCCGCCCCACAACTCAAAGCCTTAGCAAAATGAAAAAGGGTCAGCGGAAAGGTGGATCCATAGAAAAATTCCTGGAAGGGAAAGACCCTAACTTAGAGAGACCTGGAACCTCTGAGGAGAATACAATCTGGCCTCCAGCACAGAAAGACTTCCATGAAGAAATAAAGGAGCTTAAAAATTTGGGAGAGACAATTAATACCTTGCAACAAGAAAACAAAACCTTAGAAAGTACAATTGGACAAATACAAAAGGAGAATAATTCTCTCAGATCCTCAAATGGGAAAATGCAAAGAGAAATTAATTCTCTCAAAACCTCAATTGGTCAAATGGAAAGCTCTTTCAAAAGTAGAATTGACCAATTGGAAAAGGAGTTGCAAAAGGTTAATGAAGAAAACTCCTCCCCTGAAAAAAAAAGAATGGAGTCTACAGAAATTAATGACTCCATGAGACAGCAAGAGTCAGTTAAACAAAACCAAAAAATAGAAAAAATAGAAGCAAATGTAAAATACCTCATCAACAAAACCACTGACCTTGAGAACAGATTGAGGAGGGGTAACCTGAAAATTATAGGACTTCCTGAAAACATTGAAGAGAGAAAAAAAGCCTGGACTTAATATTACAGGATCTAGTGATGGAAAACTGCCCTGATATCATGGAATCGGAGGGCAAAGTAGTTATTGAAAGAGTACATCAATCCCCACCAGAAAAAGATCCTAAAATGAAAACACCAAGGAATGTTCTGGCCAAACTCCAGAACTATCAGATAAAAGAGAAAATCCTGCAAGCAGCCAGAAAGAAACAATTTAAATATCAAGGAGCCACAGTAAGGATCACTCAGGACCTGGCTGCATCAAAATTAAGGGATCAAAGGGCCTGGAACGAGATATTTCAAAGAGCAAGTGAGCTTGGAATGCAGCCAAAATCTACTTTCCTGCAAAGCTGAGCCTTCTCTTCCAAGGAAAAAGATGGACATTTAACGAAATGGAAGAATTCCAAAAATTTCTGATGAAAAGACCAGAGCTAAACAGAAAATTTGGACATCAAATAGGAGGTTCAAGAGACACATGAAAAGGTGAAAAGGGGGGGTAAAAGGAAAAAAATGCAATCCAGTAAGTTGAAACTAGCTATATCCCAGCATGGGGTGGGGGGAAAGATTCTCATAAATCTTGAGAATTGTAACTCTAACAGAGAGAATACACCTAGCCAGAAATGATGGACATTCATGACCTATCCATGAGACTGCTATCTAATGGGATGTAACTGGCTTTAACCCCACTTGGGAGAAAGATTCTAATAACTCTCAGGAATTTTGACTCTATTCGATAGAATATACTGAACTACAAGGGACAGACACTCAAAATTTTCTATGACTTAGAATGATCTAAAAAAACACTACCTCCTTAAAAAAGGGGACAGGAAAGAGACTGGAGGAGGGAGGGGATTGAATGGGGTAAATCTCATTACACTAAGAGGTACAAAAAAACCTACGGTAATAGAGGGGAAGAAGGGAGCAGAGGAGAAACACCTGAATCTTTTTCTCATCAGACTTGGCTTAAAGTCAACCTACACATACTCAGTTAACTTATAAAACATCTAACCTTTCAAATATTAAAAGGGGAAAAGGGGAGGGGGGAATGGAGAAAGGGAAGGGGAGGGGGGGAAAGGGGAAATAACAAAAGGAAGGGAAGGGAAAAAGGGAAAGGGGAAAGAAAAAGGAGGGTGTGATATAGGAGAGCAAACACACTGAAGGGGGTGGTATTCAGAAACAAAATACTGGGGAATATGGATAAAGGGGGGGGAGAAAGGGAGAAAATACAAACCGAGAGAAGATAGCACAGAGGGCAATAAAGAATTAGTAATCATAACCTTGAATGTGAATGGGATGAACTCTCCCTTAAAATGTAAGCAAATAGCAGAGTGGATTAAAAACCAGAATCCTACAATATGCTGCTTACAAGAAACTTATTTGAAGCAGAGAGATACATATACAGTAAAGGAAAAAAGTAGGAGCAAAATATATTTTGCTTCAGCTGAAGTAAAAAAAGCAGGGGTAGCAATCCTTATCTCAGACAAAGCAGCAGCAAAATAGTTAAAAGAGATAAGGAAACTTTATCCTCCTAAAAGGTACCATAGACAAGAAAGTCATTTCAGTATTGAATATATATGCACCCTGTGGGACAGCACCCAAATTCTTAGAGGAGAAGCTGAAAGAATTACAGGAAGACATAGACAGCAAAACTCTACTACTGGGAGACCTCAACCTCCTGCTATCAGATCTAGATAAATTGAATCATAAAATAAACAAGAAAGAAGTTAAGGAGGTAAATAGATTGTTAGAAATATTAGATATGGTAGACTTATGGAGGAAACTGAATGGGGATGGAAAGGAATATACCTTTTTCTCTGCAGTACATGGAACTTATACAAAAATTGACCATGTACTAGGACATAAAAACCTAATGATCAACTGCAGAAAGGCAGAAATAGTGAATACATCTTTCTCAGATCACAATGCAATAAAAGTCATATGCAATACTGGGCCAAGGAGATATAGACCCAGAGCAAACTGGAAACTGAATAACCTCATCTTAAAAAATGAGTGGACCAAAAAAGAAATTATAGAAAGAATTAACCATTTTATCCTAGATAATGATAATAATGAAACAACATACCAAAACCTATGGAATTCATTCAAAGCAACTCTCAGGGGGATATATTATAGCTCTAAATGCTTACATGAATAAATTGGAGAAAGAGGAAATCAATGAACTAAATATGCAACCAAAAACATTAGAGAAAGAACAAATCAAAAATCCCCAATTAAATACCAAATTAGAAATTCTAAAAATTAAAGGAGAAATTAATAAAATTGAAAGCAAAAAAAATTGAATTAATAAATAAAACCAAAAGTTGGTATTATGAAAAAAAACAATAAAATTGATAAACCTCTGGTCAATTTGATTAAAAAAAAGAAAGAAGAAAACCAAATTGCTAGTATCATAAATGAAAAAAGGTAAACTCATCATCGAGGAGGAAATTAAAGTAATAATTCAAAATTATTTTACCAAACTCTATGCCACTAAATTTGATAATCTAAGTGAAATGGATGAATATTTACAAAAATGTAAGTTGCCCAGGTTAAATGAAGAAGAGATTAAATACCTAAACAACCCTATCTCAGAAAAAGAAATTCAACAAGCCATTATTGAACTCCCTAAAAAAAAAATCTCCAGGGCCTAATGGATTCACAAGTGAATCTACCAAACATTTAAGGAACAATTGGTTCCAATCTGATATAAACTCTTTGGAAAAATAGGGAAAGATGGAACTCTGCCTAACTCTTTCTATGAAACCAATATGGTACTGTTACCTAAACCAGGAAGAGTTAAAACAGAGAAAGAAAATTATAGACCTATTTCCCTGATGAATATAGATGCAAAAATCCTAAATAAAATCTTAGCAAAATGATTACAATAAGTCATCACTAGGATAATACATTATGATCAAGTAGGATTTATTCCAGGAATGCAGGGTTGGTTCAATATTAGGAAAACTGTTAGTATACTTAATTATATCAACAACAAACCTATCAGAAATTATATGATCATATCAATAGATGCTGAAAAAGCTTTTGACAAAATACAGCATCCATTCCTATTAAAAACACTAGAGAGTGTAGGAATAAATGGACTGTTCCTTAAAATAATTAGCAGTATCTATCTGAAACCATCAACAAGCATTATACTCAATGGGGAGAGGCTAGAGGCATTCCCAGTAAGATCAGGAGTGAAACAAGGGTGCCCATTATCACCACTACTATTCAATATTGTATTAGAAATGTTAGCATCAGCAATTAGAGAAGAAAAAGAAATTGAAGGAATTAGAATTGGGAAGGAAGAGACAAAACTCTCACTCTTTGCAGATGACATGATGGTTTGCCTAGAGAATCCCAAAAAATCATCCAAAAAACTACTAGAAACAATTAGCAATTTTAGCAAAGTTGCAGGCTATAAAATAAACCCTCATAAATCCTCAACTTTTTTATATATGTTTAGCAAGAAACAGCAGGAAGACCTAGAAAGGGAAATTCCATTCAAAGTAACCTCAGACAATATAAAATACTTGGGAGTCTATTTGCCAAGACGGACTCAGAATCTTTTTTGAAAACAATTATAAAACACTTCTCACACAAATTAAATCAGATTTAAATAACTGGGCAAATATCAACTGCTCATGGATAGGTAGAGCTAATATAATAAAAATGACAGTTCTAACAAAACTAAACTATCTGTTTAGTGCCCTACCAATCAAAATTCCAAAAAATTACTTTAACGAGTTATAAAAAATTGTAAGTAAATTCATATGGAGAAATAAAAAGTCAAGAATTGCCAGGAGCTTAACGAAAAAAAGTGTAAAAGAAGGTGGCTTACCCTACCTGATCTAAAATTATATTAGAAAGCATCATTCATCAAAACTGTTTGGTATTGGCTAAGAACTAGAGTGGTGGACCAGTGGAACAGACTAGGTGTAAAAGCAGGCGATGATTATAGTAATCTGTTGTTTGATAAACCCAAAGAGTATGGCCATTGGGATAAAAACTCCCTCTTTGATAAAAATTGCTGGGATAAATTGGAAGTCAGTATGGAAGAAACTTAGATTAGACCAACACCTCACACCCTTTACCAAGATAAGATTCAAATGGTTACAGGACATAGACATAAAAACCAATACTATAAGCAAATTAGAAGATCAAGGACTAGTCTACCTGTCAGATCTATGAAAAGGGGAGCAGTTTATAACTAAGGAAGAGTTGGAGAACATCACCAAAAACCAATTAGATGATTTTGATTACATTAAATTAAAAAGCTTTTGCACAGATAAAACCAATATAACCAAGATTAAAAGAAATGTAGTAAATTGGGAAACAATATTTACAACTAATGTTTCTGACAAAGGACTCATTTCTAAAATATACAGAGAACTGAGTTGTATTTTTAAAACAAAAAGCCACTCCCCAATTGACAAATGGTCAAAGGGTATGCACAGGCAATTTACAGATGAGGAGATCAAAGTAATCCATACCCATATGAAAAAATTCTCTAAATCATTAATTATTAGAGAAATGCAAATTAAAGCTTCTCTGAGGTACCACCTCACACATCTCAGATTGGCCAGTATGACCAGGAAGGATAATGATCATTGTTGGAAGGGATGTGGGAAATCTGGGAAACTATTACACTGTTGGTAGAGCTGTGAACTCATCCAACCCTTCTGGAGAGCTATTTGTAACTATGCCCAAAGGGCAACAAAAATGTGCATACCCTTTGACCCAGCAATATCACTACTGGGTCTATACCCTGAAGAGATGAAGAAAAAGGGTGAAAACATTACTTGTACAAAAGTATTTATAGCAGCCCTGGTTGTGGAGGCAAAGAATTGGAAATCAAGTAAATGTCCTTCACTTGGGGAATAGCTTATCAAATTGTGGTATATGTATGTCATGGAACACTATTGTTCTATTAGAAACCAGGAGGGACGGGATTTCAGGGAAGCCTGGAGGGATTTGCGTGAGCTGATGCTGAGTGAGATGAGCAGAACCAGAAAAACACTGTACACCCTAACAGCAACATGGAAGTGATGTTCAACCTTGAAGGATTTGCTCATTTCATCAGTGCAACAATCGGGAACAATTTTGGGCTGTCTGCAAAGGAGAGTGCCGTCTGTATCCAGATAAGGAGCTGTGGAGTTTGAACAAAATGCAAGGACTATTCCCTTTAATTTAGAAAAAACCAGATATCTTATTGTCTGATCTTGTTACCTCTTAGATTTCTCTTCTCTTCTTTAAGGATATGATTTCTCTCTCATCACACCCAATTTGGATCAAGGTACAACATGGAAACAAAGTAAAGACTGACAGTGCTTTCTGTGGCGGGGTGGGGGGAGGGAAGCAAGATTGGGGGGGAAATAGCAAAACTCAAATAATATCTTTAATAAAAATAAATTAAAAAAAGAAACCATGAGAGACGGGATTTCAGGGAAGCCTGGAGGGATTTGCATGAACTGATGCTGAGTGAGATGAGCAGAACCAGAAAAATGCTGTACACTCTAACAGCAACATGGGAGTGATGTTCAACCTTGAAGGACTTGCTCATTCCATTAGTGCAACAACTGGGGACAATTTGGGGCTGTCTGCAAAGGAGAGTGACATCTGTATCCAGATAAGGAGCTGTGGATTTTGAACAAAGTGCAAGGACTGTTCCCTTTAATTTAGAAAAAAAAAAAGATATCTTATTGTCTGATCTTGTTACCTCTTAGACTTCTCTTCTCTTCTCTTCTCTTCTCTTCTCTTCTCTTCTCTTCTCTTCTCTTCTCTTCTCTTCTCTTCTCTTCTCTTCTCTTCTCTTCTCTTCTCTAAGGATATGATTTCTCTCTCATCACACCCAATTTGGTTCAAGGTATAACATGGAAACAAAGTAAAGACTGACACAGTGCTTTCCATGGGGTGGTGGGGGGAGGGAAGTAAGATTGGGGGAAATTGTAAAACTCAAATAATATCTTTAATAAAAATAAATTTTAAAAAAAGAGACCTGGAAGATGATCACCTCCCTGAGAACCAGTGTGGTTCAGAAGGGGTAGAAGAACAGTCCATATGGTTGGTTGCTGCCTGACAACTCCAGGAAAAATGCTAGAAACATTTGTAGATATGACCAAGGTCTTTGCTAGTGTCAGTCATGAAGGTTTATGGAAAATTATGTCCAAATTTGAGTGCTCAGAGACATTCATCAGTATTGTATATCAATTTCCTGACAGCAGGCATACCCAGGTTCTGGATAGTGGACAATGCTCTCAAGATTTCCCAGTCACCAATGGGAAAAAAAGGATGTGTCCTTGCTCCCATGCTTTTTAGCATGGGGTTTTCAGCCATGTTATCAAATGCCTTCACTGAGGATGAACATAGTCTCAAGATCAGTTACTGCACTGATGGTAAATTCTTCAACTTGAAAATGCTACATGCCAGGGTCAAAGTGGAGGAAGTCTTAGTGCATGATCTTCTGTTTACAGATGAATGTGCATTCAATGCAGCCTCTGAAGCTGAGATGTAACAAAGTATGGATTGATTCTCTGCTGCTTGTACTGATTTTGGTCTAGCAAGTAACACCAAGAAGACACAGGTGCTCCATCTGCTAGCACCGCACCATCCATATATGGAACTATCACAAGTTCACCTACCTTGGCTATGTCCTTTCCAAGGAAGTTCACATTGACAATGAAGTTGACACAAGCAATGTCAGAGCTAGTTCAGTATTTGGGAAGCTCCAAAAGGAAATATGGGAGAGAAGAGGTATTAGACTGAATATCAAACTGAAGATTTAAAGAACTATTGTGCTGACCTCATTGCTACATGCCTGTGAAACCTGAATAGTCTATCAGTTCCATATTAGGAAACTGAATCACTTCTATTTAAATTGACTTAGGAAGATTCTGAATATCACCTGGCAGAAGAAGATATCAGATACTGAGGTCTTTTCTTGACCTTCCAGCATTACTACAGAGGGTGCAATGGTGATGAGCTGTACACAGTGTTAAGAATACCAGATGAAGACTCATCAAAAAAACTATTTTATGGAGAACTCACACAGGACAAGTGCTCATAATAGAAAGTCAGAAGAAGCTATACCAAGACACCCTGAAGGTCTAATTGAAGAACTTTAGAATTGATTTCACAGCATGGGAGACACTGACACAGGACCACCCAGCATGGCATGCCCTCAGCAGTGAGAGTGCTACATTTTATGAGGAAGGCAGAATTGAAGTAGCTCAAAGGAAACATAACATCCATAAGTTTATAGGACTCACCCCAGGTGTTCACATGAACTATTTGTGCCCAACCTGTGATAGAACATTCTGAGTTTGTATTGGGCTGAGTAGCCACAACTGAACACACTATAATTTGTCTCAAACATAGTGATGTCATTTTGTTCTTCTTCATTAATGAAGGATAGGAACCAACCAACCAACATACATGTCCACATATAAAAATGACTGATATAATGTCCATGTCTAAAAACCTATGCTACATTCTACACTTATGGTCTCTCCCCACCCCCCCACCCCCGCTCAGAGGAAGGCAATATGTTCTCTGGATAGAAGTATTACACAGAATTTAGCACCCTCAACTGGCACATTGATATCTGCTTTAACTATCACTCTTTGGAAATCATGTATTGAGAGTTTTGCTGTTTAAAGTAGCAGCAGCTGGGTCTGTTAAGACACAAATATTGTCTGAGGAAGACTGGTCTTTTCCTCACTGGAGTTTTATATCCCTGAGGAAAACACGCAGGATAATGTCTATGGTTGATCTCAAGATAACTTGAGAGGGTGTTGTTTCCCAGGGTAATCCAAAAGGATACTATTACCTAGTATCCTAAGGGAATTGTTACCTTGACAGCCATAGGCAACAAAAGCACACACCTCTCTTGTTTTGTGTGTATGATTTTCTAATCATCTCCTTTTAGCAAGGCCTGCTGGGTTTTTTTTTTTGTTTAAGCTATACTTAAAGCAGACTTTTACCCATGGGAAAGTAGAAGGGGTAACTGTGCATATACACACTACCTCTATCCCATTTATCATGGGTAGGGCTGTGCTTTTTGATCCTGTTGGAGGTTCTCCATATACTTCCTCTTAGGTTTCAGCTTGGCAAATGTTTAGAGAGGCAACTTCGCCAAGGTGATCCTTAAAATGGCTTGGAAATCAGGTAAGTGATTTTTAAAAATTTTTTCTTCATCAGAAATGATTATTAGAAGGGAGGGAATTGGGAAGACAAACCATAGATATTTTCAATAGAGAGAGATTTATAGGAAACTGTCATTTCAATAGAGCCAACCAAGCAATATTTGCTATGAGAATATTATATGCTAGAGGAGGCAGCTAAGTGACACAGTGGATTGAGTTTCAACTCTGGAGTCAGGAGGACTTGAGTTCAAATCCAACTTCAGACACTTAATACTTATTTAGCTATGTGATCTTAGGCAAGTCACTAAACCCCTTTGCCTTGCAAAAAAAAAGAGAGAGAGCCAATACTATATGCTAGAGACAGCATAGTAGGTAGAATTTAAGTCAGGAAGACATGGGTTCAAATCTTTTATCCAGATACTATCAATAAGTCTTTAAAGCTAAGCAATTTTAAAAAATCCATAATTTATAGTTGGGTGAAAATTTAGTAGAGGATATTTCTACACTTGGAATTGATGTCTTTTATAAAGTAATGTACCCCATTCTATGCTATGCATTATAGTAAGAGTTCAGTGTGTGGCCTTGGGCAAGCCACTTAACCCCATTTGCCTTGGAAAAACCTAAAGAAAAAGAGTTCAGTACATGTTTATGAACTCATCTGGGATATTGTGTTCAGTTATAGGCACCACAGTCCTTAAAGGATATTGATAAGCTGGAGAGTGATCAAAGGAGAGCAATCAAGATGATTGTGAGAGATCTTGAATTTCTATCATATTTGGAGTAGTTGAAAGAAATAAGTGGAGCATCTATTTTGTGGTGGCAAAGAAATGGAAAATGAGGGGGTAGGAGCAGCTAGGTAGTGCAGTGGATAGAGCACTGGCCCTGGAGTCAGGAGAACCTAAGTTTAAATTTGACCTCAGATATTTAATAATTACCTGCTGTGTGACCTTGGGCAAATCACTTAACCCCATTGCCTTAAATAAATATTAAAAAAAAAGAAAGTGAGAGAGTGCCCATCAAAGGGAGGACAGCTGAACAAGTTATTGTATATGAATGTGATGAAATACCATTGAACTAAAAGAAATGATAATGGGGATGGTTTCAGAGAAACCTGTGAAAATCTGTATGAATTAATAAAAAGTGAAGGAAGCAGAACCAGGAGAACAATTTATACAATAGCAGCAATTTTGTAAAGACAAACAAATCTGAAAGAGCTAGGGATTCTGGTCAACACAGTGAACTATCCCAATCCAAGAGGGCTCATAATAAAATCTACTACCCACAACCTAATAGAGAGGCAATGGATTCAGAGTCCTCAAGATGGCGTCATTTTGGGGGAGAATATAGTCGAATCAAGAATTTGTTTGACTTGACTATATAATGTTTGTAATAGGAATTGTTTTGTTTTTCTTAGCTCCCCAATGTGGGAAAAAGAGGTGAAAAGAAGAAAATGTGGACCTGAAAATAAAATAAAATTGAAGATTTTTTTTTAAAGAGAGAAACAATTAAGTTAATAAGTGTTTATTAAGTACCAACCATGTACCAGGCATTGTGCTAAGTGCTGGGGATACTTTAAATAAAAGGCAAAAGCAAAAGAAAAAATTCAATTTATCAGGAAATTCAGTCTAATGGGGGAGATGGGGAAAGAGAGACATTTAAAGAACTATATACAAAGATATGCATAGGATAAATTGGATATAATTTCAGGGGGGAAATCCTAAGATTAAAAAGAATTGAAAAAGGTTCCTTGCTGAAAGTAGAATGTTTAGTCTGCAGTAGAGAAGATTTGGAGGTGGAGAGATGAGAGGAGAGAGACAATAACTTCTTTGAAATATCTGAAAGACTGCCATATGATAGAGTAGGTTTAGACTTGTTCCTTTTGGTTTCAGAAAGCAGACCAGGAATTTAGGCCTGAGATCTAGAAAAACTTCGTAACATTTAGAGCTATTACACAGAATAGTAGGCTGGCTGCCTCAGGAGCAAGTGCTTTTAAGGTCTTCTAGCCAAGCTAGATGACTGTAGGGTATGTCATAGAGAAGATTCCTTTAATATGGAGTAGGACTAGGTGGCCACTAAGATTCCTTTCAACTGTCAAATTTTATGATTTTGTATTTTCATTTTCTAAATTTAAGATTTCATTGGAATTAGGAACTCCTGGATTGGTGTCACCAATTTAAGTTGAGAGATCTTGAAAGTGAAAGAATTCACATATAACCCTGGAATTTTAAAACCGCTCAGGATTTATTATACCAGCTTGCAAAATTGACAAATTAAAACCTTTTCTTCTCCTGGGGAAGCAGCAAGCAGCTTGAGGACAGGTTAAATAGCAAAGGACCAAGTCAAGTGCCTGATGGAAAAAGAAAGTGAAAAGGAAAATAGCCAGGGGACCTGACTGAGTTGAATGTAAGGGGGAAAAGAGAGATAGCCATAAGGGCTGATAGTCTGACCAAATGGCAATAGAGGTACATATTTCTCCAGCAGACCTAGTAGGGTGAAGGAGGGAGGGAGGGAGGAAGGGAGAGAGGGAGAGACAGAGAGAGAGAGAGAGAGAGAGTCATTTTCTGTCACAAAATCGCAAACTTGATCCATCAATGGCCAAGGAAAGGGGAAGCTGGAGGAAGGGGAACAAGTCAAGGCCTCTCCCATATTGGAGAATTCACATTCAACAATGGAGTCGCTTTGAATGACAGGGATTTCCCCAGAAAGACATAGACAATATTTTTACTTCTACAAAATTTGTTTCCAATCACAACATCCCCCATGTCCACAACTCCCCACATCATATTAACACTTAGGGAGCAAATTTAGAGTTTTCTTTGGCACTGGGAAGTTAATGGTTTCCCTGTGGTTGCACAACCAAGGTACCTCAATATGGGGGTTACAAATAGAGATTAAGGTAATAATCCCTTCCCACAAGTAATTCTTACTTCAGTGGGAGAGAAAAATGACCCTACACAGAACCAGTAATAAATATTTAAGGGCTAAATTATTCACAACAGACTCAAATGTAGAAATTCAGAGGTATAAGATTATTCAATTGATTAACAACAAAGCTTTTAAGTCTCCTAAAATATGCTGTGTTTGGCCCTGGAGACACACAGATAAAAATGGAAACAATATGGCCCTTAGAGAAGCTTATACTCTTGTAAGGGAAATAATATTACATAAAAAAGGTTTTTGGGATGATGTGTGACAATTTGAAACAAGGGTTCCCAACCTTTTTCAGATTCTAAACTTCTTGGGGTTTTGGTAAATTTTCCTATAATTCAATAAGACAGGAAACAAATTCTAGAGTTTATCCTGCATATTCATATACATTAGAAATTATTTACCTTTTGTAAGGTAGATTATATCATAATCTTTTGTAATTTAACACATAGATTTTTTCCCACTAACTACTTACTTCTTTTGGAATATTTTAACGTGATGATACAGTGATTTACTAAATAATTCTGTCAACAAATTTCTCATATAAAGATTTTTGACTTGTGAGGCTTAGTGAATAGAGTGCTAGACTTGGGGCCAGGAAGATTTGAGTTTGAATTCTAGCTGTGTTACCATAAGTAAATCACATAATCTTTGCTTTAGTTTGCTTATCTGGAGAAAATATGGAAAATAATAGCAACTATCTTCCAGAGTTCTGTGAAAATAAAATGCTATTAAAATTTATAGAATGCTTTGTAAACATTAAAGTTCTATAGAAATAAATATTAACTATTTTTATAATATTATATATTCAATAATTTTTCACTCAGTTCAGGGCACTTCAGTGATGTCATCTTATTAATTTTTACAAAGACCTAAAAATGGTGAAGGGAAATATCATGTGTGAAGACAGCAAATAGGTCAGCATGACTGTAACATAGTGTTTATAGAGAGTAATAATGTATGATATACCTAGAAAGATAGACAAGTTGTGAAGAACATTAAATGGCAGCATTTATATTTGACCTTTGAGGTAATAGGGAGTTAATTGAATTTGTTGGAGAGCAGAAGGAAACTTTCAGACAAATTGTTTTGGAATCTTTTGGAAAAATGAATTGGAATTTTTTATTACACCCTTGGGCTGCCTTAAATTACATTTACCTTTGGTGTCCTATTACTTAATCAATCAACAAACATTTGTTTTTGAAAGTATTAACAGTTTATTTTTTAAGTATACTTAACAACAATGTAACATTAATTTTAAAAAATTCTGAGTTCCAAATTCTCTCCTTCACCCCTCATTGAGAAGACAAGCAATATGATAAAGGTTATACTTGCAAAACATTTCCATATTAATCATATTGTGAAAGCAAAAACAGACTAAAAAAAGACAAGAAAAATAAAGTAAAAAGTATGCTTTGATCATCATTCAGACTCCATCAGTTCTTTATCTGGAGGTAGATTATATAATAAATCTTTCCGAATTTCTAATCAGGGAGCAGCTAGATGGTGCAGTGGATAGAGTACTGGCCTGGAGTGAGCAGAACCTGAGTCCAAATCTCAGACACTTAATAATTACTTAGCTATGTAACCTTGAGCAAGTCACTTAACCCCATCACCTTGCCCCACCCCCAAAAAAGAATTATCTAATCAACAAGCTTTTAACCAGTGTTAAAGCAGGTAGTGTTAAAGCAGGAAGCTCTTAAATTTAAAATGTTGGCATTTCAAGATCTTGTCTTTAATTGAAGTTTTGCAATATGTAGGTTAGACAGCTTTTGCCTACTAGCAGG
The DNA here is from genome assembly GCF_037893015.1 of Macrotis lagotis. Taxonomy (NCBI): domain Eukaryota; kingdom Metazoa; phylum Chordata; class Mammalia; order Peramelemorphia; family Peramelidae; genus Macrotis; species Macrotis lagotis. The sequence continues at coordinate 109,687,163 of NC_133666.1, read as the reverse complement.
ACATGCTTCTCAACTTCTGGGAGACACCATGCTCACATTTTGGACTTTGCCTGGCAGAAAGTTTATAAAAAATAATTTGCACATTTCAGTTGCTCCCAGTACAAATCACACACAGTAGTTGTTCATTCTTCAATTTTGAAGATCAATGATGTCATGATGTTGGAGTCAAGATACAATGTCTGTGGGTGATGTCTTTACTTGTAAGTGAATTAGATGTTAAAGCTAGGAGTGATGAACCCTATAACTTCTTCTGATGACAAATAAAAGACAATGCAAATATAGAAAGGCACAATTTTCTCTAGTTAGAATTGCTTCATCATTTACAGTTGACTTGGAGGCATGAATGAGAAAGGTTGTTGTGAAAAAACAAAGGCTTAGTACTATGCTATACAAAAACAACTAGCCCCCAACAAGTACAAAACAATAGAAATATTGTTTTAAAATGTCTATTTACACATAAGCAATTGTGCTTCTTATGTACCAGGTAATGAGGATTGTGATAGAACCCAAATTCCATTTTATTTAGGAGAACTTCTTTAGAATATCATGGTCAAAACTTTTTTTCTGTTCCTACTATTAGGGCACTGAGAGTTCAGGCAGTTTGTCCAGAGTTATACAGCTAGTGTGCATCAGAAGCAAATTTTGAACTTACAGACCCAGATTCCTTAGGATATATAGGTTCTTTTCCTTTTTTAAAGTAGTTGTATTTGTAGTGGAAATTTTGGGGATGCTCATCAATTGAGGAATGGCTAGACAAGTTATGATATAAGATTGTGATGGAATAATTCTGTGCTTTAAGGCATGCTGAACTTGTCAATCTTGGAAAACATGGATAGATTTGCAGGAAATAATGATCAGAACCAAGAGAAGGGTATATAAAGTAAAAGCAATATTGTTTTAAGAACAATTTGAGGGACTAAGTAATTTTGACTACTTTACCCCAATTAACTACAAAGGAAATATGAAGGAAAGTACAATCTGTATTCAGAGAAAGAACTTATAAACAGAAGTTTACATGGAATGATTTTACATAGATACATATTAGTATATGTCTCTGGGAGAGGAGGGAAGTAAAAAAACCAGGAGGGATGGGAATTCAGAGAAGCCTGGAAGGATTTGCATGAACTGATACTGAGCAAGATGAGCAGAACCAGAAGAACATTGTACACCAAAACAGCAACATGATGATCAATCTTAATGGACTTGCTCATTTCTTAAGTGCAACAATCAGGGACAATTTGGGGGTATCTGCAATGGAGAATGCCATCTGTATCCGGAGAAAGAATTGTGATTTGAACGAAGACCAAAGACTATTACCTTTAATTTAAAAAAATCCTGTTATCTTAATGTGTAATTTTGCTCTGACATTTTATTTTTCCTTTAGGATATGATTTCTCTTTCAATACATTCAATTTAGATCAACATAACATGGAAACAAAGTAAAGACTATTGTGGGGGTGAGGGGGAGGGAAGGAAGATTAGGGAAAAAATTGTATAATTCAAAAATAAACTTAAAAGAAAAATACTAAGGTTAATTTCATTTACTTAGGTTATTTAGTGCTCTCTTCATTTACTTTATTGTAATAATTTTATATACTATTGTTCTGGTATACTCTGCATCCAGCTGATCCCACTTTGCACATAAAAATGCTTCTATTCTTACCTATTGTGTTTGAAAGGACATGAATAGAAACTGAATTTCAAAAATAGAATCTTTTTTTAAAAAATCATTTCCAAGAAAGGAATATCACTTACAAGAGCAATAATTGACAATGCTGTTTGTCCCAACCAACTTTAAAAAAAAATTCTGGTTATATTTATTGGTCAAAATTTAAATGTAATCAGCAAAACATTGAGACATTTCCACTTTTAAATAATGTAAAACTTCAAGGGAAATGAAAGAAGTAGTCATAAGGGTGTAACTGTGACATACCAAGAGCAAAGGATGCCAAGTTCTTGGCTCTAGGCACACTGATGAGTTCTCTTAGATTCCCACTGGAACTAGGACAACAGGAGAAGGTACCATCCTTCCCTTTTTATAACTCTTCAGAGAGACAAAGCCCCATTTTGTTGCCTCTCTGGTGACAAGTAGCTATTGTATTTATAGGCTCTGACATTGATATTACTCAGTCTCATTCACCTGTACCCTAGAATAACAGGAAGTAGAAGGGGTCAGATTGCACCCTAAAATAGGGCACTTAGCATAAGAGTTTCTTTCTTTACTAACAAGAATCAAAATGGTTGTTCTAAAGACTAAGATGATTTCTAATTAAGCACATCAGTTCCAAGTCATATTAGGGCACTGACTCTTAAGAGACAGAATTCCCAAAGAGTCTGAAACCAAGATTGTAAAGATAAAAGGTATTTTAAGGGCCTTGTTCCATTGGGGCCCCTAACAGGAAGTGACCCCTCCACCCCACTTACTAGATTAGTACAAAATTCCTATCAATAGCCCTGGCTATAGCTCCTTGAAGTGGAAAAATAGCAATAGAAACATTTATATAGTGAATAAGGCTTAATAAATTTTTTATTTTTTATTTAGTTTTTTTGCAAGGCAAATGGGGTTAAGTGGCTTGCCCAAGGCCACACAGCTAGGTAATTATTAAGTGTCTGAGACCAGATTTGAGCCCAGGTACTCCTGACTCCAGGGCCCGTGCTTTATCCACTGTGCCACCTAGCCACCCCTTAATAAGTTTTTTAAATACATTCTGTACACATAAGAAAACTTAGATCTCAAGAGGTGAAATGGTTGAAACTCATGATTCTCTAGGTTAGTCAGGTAGGACTTTGCAATGTGGTCTCCACTTTCCATTAGCAGCTCTCCTGGGTTTGGATTACAGAGAGTTTATCATGTCCCACCCAAAGTCAGTTGATCATCAGAAATCTGATCTTCAAGCTGACTGAATCAATTCTTGATATTCAACACCTTTAAACTCCTCAGGAGCCTCTCTTCTTTAACTGAGGGCTGGAAGGTGGAATACTAAACTCCTTACAAAGTCTTTCTTTAGGGAGCACTAATGAGCATTCAGCACTTTCTTGGTAACTCTATTTTTGTCAGCTATCCTGCTTTGTTTGGACTCCATCAAACATCAGATTCTTCCTTGTCTCTCCATCCTATCCCCGCTTTCAGCTTCTTGTTGTCTGTGATTTTCCTCCCTATAGATAGGAACTAAATTTTGCCTCTTTTTGGATCCCCAGCACTGTGCCTGGCACATTTGTTTGTTAAGCCTTGTCTGAATTCATCCAAAGATTTTTCATATCCTTTTTAAAATTTTTATTTATGGCAGTGGGGTAAAGTGACTTGCCCAAGGACCCACAGCTAGGCAATTATTGGCTGATGCCAGATTTTGACTCAGGTCCTCCTGACTCCAGGGCCAGTACTCTATTCACTGTACCACCTAGCTGCTGCCTGCCCCCAAGTCCTTCTAAAGTTCAATTTACAAATGAAAAAAACTGAAACAGAGTTAAGTGATTTTTCTAGAGTCACACAACTAGTAGGGTATCTGAGGCCAAGTTTGAACTCAGGAAGAGTGTTCCTGACTCCAGGTCTAGCACTCTAAGCTTTATACTACATAGCTATTGGGGAGAGAGGTTTTTGTTATACAGTTTTTCACTCTAATTTTTTGTGAAATTTATTAAGGGGAGTGTGGCCATGGACCAACCTACACTTTTAAGAGAATCACTTTGATGGCTGAGTGGACTTTGTACTGGAGTAGGGAGAGACTTGAGGTTGGGAAACAGAAAGAAGTCTATTGCAAGAGTGTAATTGGGAGATACACCAAGGTCAAAGCAGTGTTTGGAGAAAAGGGGGACATATTCAATGACATATTGAGATTGCCTACAAGACATCCAGTTTGAGACTGGAGATCAGGAGAGGGGTTGTTGTTCAGTCCTGACTCATCGTGACCCCATTTGGGGTTTTCCTGGCAAAGATACTGGACTAGTTTGCCATTTCTTTCTCAAGTTCATTTAACAGATGAGGAATTAAGGTAGATTTTTACTTATCTAGTTGTCACACAGTTATTAAAGTGTCTGAGGCCAAATTTAAATTCAAATCTTCCTAACTCTAAACTTGTGCTACCTGGATGGATTAATAGATCCCAAGAATCATCTAAATAAAGAGGATAATTGAATCTATAGCAGCTAATTCAATCGCTAAGCAAAGTAGAAAAGAGGTGAGAGAAGACAGGACCCAGGATAGAGACTAAAGATGCACCAGGGTTGGCAAATAGACCCATCAATCATAGTCAAAAACTTGAATGATTTTAACATTAAATATATTTTTGATGCAGGGGAAAGATAAAGAGAATTGTGAATGTTAGAACTTGGGTGGAGATTTTTTTATTACCACCCACTCTTGAGATGTAAATTGACTAGAAGTAGAGAATTATGAATGTAATGGGAACAATTGTAATCTTAAAAGCTGCTTGGGTGGAGACCCTCCCCATTCTTGAATACAAAATTTGTATCCAGATCTCCTCTACCTAATTCTGGGTCCAGTATAGGGGAAGGGAGTTCACCTTTTGCCCTCTGGATGAGAGGTAAGACATAAAAACCTAGGTTGGACCCTGGCTCAGGGCCAAAGTCGTCTTTCTCTGACCATGGCCCAGCCAACACTGCTTGGCTATTCTTTTATCTCTCTCTTTTTAGCCCTTCCTATGTCTTGTAATCTTTTTAATAAATTTTTGTGTTATTTCCACCCATGCTTTCCCAAGTCAATAATGATTCCTCATAGGCAGAACCCAACTCAAGTAGCCAGCAGCTACATTTTTTTTTAGTTTTTGCAGGGCAAACAGGGTTAAGTGGCTTGCCCAAGGCCACACAGCTAGGTAATTATTAGGTGTCTGATGTGGCATTTGAACTTAGGTACTCCTGACTCCAGGGCCCGTGAGGAGTCTTTAAGGCTTTTTTTTCTCTTCTGTGGAGTTAAATGCTTTTTAAAAATGCCCCATATCAGATTGCTTTTGTCGGGGAAGTTACATTATGTTACATATACATATACATATATATATATGTATATGAAGCTGAAAACCATAAAAAATGCCCTGCAGGATTGTTCAATCAATGAATCAACAAGCATTTATTTATGAACTATGTAACAGATACTGTTAAAAGTCTTGAGGGGAATCAAAGGTATAAAGAAACAGTTCCTGCCCTTAAAGAGATAATATTCTTTGGGGGAAAATAACATGGGCACATTTATTTGGGAGGAAAAGACTCAAGGGGTAGGTTATGTGGATTTGCACTACTTTTATTAATTATAATAATCAGATACTAAAATCTCATTCCAATGACTCATCAGTGAAGAGGTGATCTAGGTTCACTTCTAGGCAGGACCTACCAAAGGGAAAAGGCTTCAGGTACTATTAGTCACCTGAGGATAAGTTCACAGGAGGTTGGCCATTGGTTAATGCATTTCTTTTTAAGGCTACAGAAACTCAGGAAGGCTAAAAGGTTTTCAATCTGCACTCAGAAAAAAGTTCCCATACAGATGACATCATGAAAAGTTGGTTTATTAAAATATTATTAATAGCAATGATAAATTACCATTCTTCTTGTAATGGTTTTCAATCTTTTGGTCTGTTGAATACTTGGAGGTAGGGGAGAAAGCTGAAGATCTTATTGGTTACCTCCCTGTTTGTCAACAGTGGGGGGGGTAGAAATACCTTTATGAAAGTGAAATAATGAATTATGAATGAATAAAAATATTATTTGTAAATATAACTCAAAAACTCTTGGGCATTTTGATAATTTCTACTGTCATTCCTCTTAGAAAAAAGAACCCTATTCCCCTGCATGGCCCTGGGTAGGTCATTTAACCTCAAATTCCACTCCTTTAAAATGGCAATAAAACCTGTAGCAACTACCTTACAAGGACTGTTCTAAGTCTTTAGCAAGTTTTATGTGCTATACAGTACAAATGGTAGTTATCACTATTACTATTCAAGACTCGATGTTTTTAGACGAGATTTTTGATACATATTTATAAAAGGAAAAGAGAATAAGAAACACCTCGTTTTATCACCTCAATAATTTCTGGCTCCTGTTCCTGGGCTAAAACAGATCGCAAGAAGTGACTAAGCACCGCGTGCTGAGCTCAGTCTCATCCCACACCCATTGTCCCGGAGCAAGGAACCGGTATTTCCGGCAGAGCAGTATCAGGGGATCCCCGGGACAGGGATGGGGGCGGGGAAGGGTGAAGCGAAAACTAGGGGTAAGGGTTAACTTGCTCCTAAATCTCGGGCATCCTCCCTTTCATCGCTGGGCGGGCAGCCCCCAAAGCACCTTCCTTGCCCTTCTGGTGTAGGGGTGGACGTCTCGGACTCCCGGCTGTCCTGAGGCCTGGAGCAAATGAACTGTAACCTTTCCCCTCTTCATGCACTGAGCAGTGTTTTGGAAATAAAATCAGGGTACTGAAAAAAGAGGGGAAGGGAAAGGGGGATGCAGGGGATAGGAAATCTCGGCGAAAACCTTGAGGACACGGCTAGGTTTCCGGGCGAGCAGAGCGCTCCCGGGCCGGCGGCTCGCCCTGGGATGGCGTCGGCAGGGGCCAGGCTCCTTACTGTCCCAGTCCTCAAAGCAGCAGCCGGGACGGTCTGGAATCTTGCTTCCCTCGGGAAGCTTAGACAGGTGTCGGTGCACCTCGGGCCGCCGCTGCCGCTCTCTTCTTCTCCTGCCCCTTCCCTTTCCTAGCCGAGGGCACTGGAGGGCAGTACCTCAGAGTGCTCACCTGGCCTCCGAGGGAGGAGGCGCAACAACTGCCCCTTCCCCCACCCTGGGTGACTCGCCACTCACTTCCCCCCCTTTCTCCCAAACCTCCAACAGGAAATAGCCTGAGTCACAATAACACACACACAGGAGCGGCGGCGACTCGCACGCCCCATCCCGGGTCCAGAGCCCCGCGCTCCGGCTCCAGGGAGGCGCCAGCAGCAGTCGGGGCAGCTCAGCGGCCGGAGCACAAGCTGCAGAGCGAGCGGCCCGGCTGAGGCTGATCGCGGGGCCCCGGGACTCCCCGACTAACGTCCTCACGTGGGGCGTCCTCCTCTGGGCTGCTGCTGGCCCGCACCTCTCGCTCAGGTCAGCGGCTCCAGGCAAGTACGGTCCTTTCCCCGCTCCCGGTTCCAGGCACTCGCGCCCTCCCTCCAGGGCCAGGAGCCCGGCGGCTGAACTGGGCTGAGCTGGTCCCGGTGGCACGGAGGCTTCCCCAGGGAGCCATGTAGAGCCGAGCCAGAGCGCCCATGCTGGGCTGGGCAGGGCGTCGCCTAGACTTCCCTTCGCCCTGGCAGTAGTACCTTTAGGGCACGGGGTGCTATAGGATTTGTGACTTCCGGCCCCAGTCCTCTGCGCCCCGGGCCATTAGTGGAGGCAGAAGCAGTGAAAATTGCTTGTGTCCCTGCCTCGTCTCTGGGGACAGGAATCAAGTTTTAATTAGTGTGGGAGGTTACACCCAGATTCTCCTTTATTTTTAATATCTTTTTTTCTTGCTTTGGGGTTCGCTTTATTTTGGTCGTGGAACGAAGCCTTCCTCTGGTCAGGGGCTCTGTACGTTTGCTCCTTTGCAAACTGGAAGCCGGTCTCCTCCACCCGCAAGCCCCTTCTTTCCTCACTTGGGGCGCAGGTGTTCAGAAGGGAGTGCCCCGACTTCCCCAGACCGGCCCCGAGCTGAAATCATTCCTGAGATGTCCTGGATTGAAACTGTTTCACTTTCGCCTGAGATTCTCTTTAGCAGATTAAAAGACCTTTGAGAGTTTCTGTTAGCTTGTAGCTCAAGTGTTTTTTCACTTTCGCCTGAGATTCTGTTTAGCAGATTAAAAGACCTTTGCGAGTTTCTGTTAGCTTGTAGCTCAAGTGTTTTCGGGATGGAGAGATAACTTCGTTAATTAGTGTCTGCAGAGAAGGTAGAGGGAAGTTGGAGGGAAGGGCGTTCCTTTTCGGAATCTTCAAAAGAGCTAGCTAGTGAATAACATAGATAAACTGTAGTCGCCTATTTCATGCTCACTATGGGAGTAGTGAGTAGTGAAGCTTTTGTCTTTCCTTTCTACATCCGTTTATGAGCTTTATTTACCCATTTATTAGTCGCTGTGCATAGCTTCCAGGAGAAATTCAGAATTTAAATAAATCCACCTGAGAGAGGAAAGAAGGATGCAATGAAATGGACTTGTTTTAAAAAATGCAATAGGGGGAAATTTTTAATATTTTTCTGCAGAGATATTATACACGTGAGTCAAGACAATGTAAGATCTTAAACTTAGGACTGGGGAGGTCTCACGAGGCCATCTAGAGCAACCTCATTGTATGTATGAAGGAACTGAGGCCTAGAGGTTCTGTGACTTATCCAAGGTCACATAAGTAACAAGTGACAGAGATGGTATAATGCACCCAAGTCCTCCAACTTCTAATCCTGAGGTCTGTCCCCTGCACAGAGCTGCCTCTTTTTTTTTCATTGGCTAAAGGCCACTAAATTCCAGGCGTTCTTTAAGCCTAAGGGAATTTCAAAACTGTTTTATGTTCTAGCTGAGGGTTTTCTTTGGAACTAGGTTTTAATTGAATGAATTGAGTTTTTGCTTGTTTCCCTACTGAGAAATTATGTCCTACTTCTTGCTTATTAACTGTAGTGCTCTGGAGATTCCAGTCAATCATCCAAGGATTTCAAATTAATTTACTATTGTTCATTTTAGCTTGTAAAATTTATTCCTTTGAAAGGGGAGGCCCCTCCCTGTTTATGATTGAAGAGATTAAAAAAAATACTATGTTTACTTGAAACCTAAGTGCTATAGGGATCCTTGAAGTATCCTAAGAAATATGTGATTTTTTTTTTATATTTTGTCTTTAAGACTAATAAAGTAAAATACACTCCCACATTATTGCCTTTTGGAATGCTAGAGTGACAAAACTACTGTGATTTAGAAATTTAGCTCTTTTTGTCTTCAGCAGTATATCTCAAACTGTATTGTGCAAGTCTAAGGATTTCCCCAAAGAAGAAAGTTGTAAAGGCATCTTGCTGTCATTGTCAGCCTTGCACACTACATACATTCAAATAAAGAGGGAAGTAAATCAGTGAATTTTGGTTAGTCAACCACAGAATCAAAATTTAGATCAAAGATCTGAAATTAGTTATTGAATGGATCTAGTCATGTAAGGTACACTGTTGTTCTTTCAGACCCCCATTTATATTACTTTATATTCTCATTCTCTTTTTTAAAAAAGATTAATTTTAATTAGTTTAAAGAATTTGCACTAAAGCCCATTGTAATTCTTTGGGGAAATGCCAAGAAAGCAAATCAATACACTAGTGATGAAACAAACATCTGTGAAGCTAATTAGAATATCAGGCCAAATAAATCAATCTAACTACAGATTAGGATTCTTTCTAAATGATTTCTGTGGGAAGTGTGTCTGGTTGCTGCATAAAAGAAATAATCCCATGGTTCAATTCAAATTAAAAATTGCCTTGCAAATACAAATGTAAAATATAAAATTCATATTTTAACCTAATATGTCTCTAATGGAACTACCCCTTATCAACCATCTTACCTTATTTAGTACTCTTCTGAGTTATAAAGCACAGATAACTAAATTCCCTTCACTAAATATTAACTGTTCCTAATGTTGGAATGTTATGAAGATTTGGAATGAACTAACCTGAAAGTAAATAATTTTAAAAAAATTGTCCTGTTATTTAATACCACTGCCATCAAAAGTTTTAAAAACTTTTAAAGAGATTCTCCTGCAAACATTTTATTTTATAGTGAAAGATTTTATTTCATTTTAATTTTTTTCTTTGATCAATTTTTTAATTAAAAATTTTTTTATTAAAGATTTTATTTGAGTTTTACAATTTTTCCTCCAATCTTCCTTCCCCCCCCAAAGCAATCTGTCAGTCTTTACTTTATTTCCATGTTGTACATTGATCCAAATTGAGTGTGATGAGAGAGAAATCATATCCTTAAAGAAGAAACAAAAAGTCTAAGAGGTAACAAGATCAGACAATATGATATCTGTTTTTTTCCTAAATTAAAGGGAATAGTCCTTGAACTTTGTATCAAACTCCACAGCTCTTTATCTGGATACAGATGGTATTCTCCATTGCAGACAGCCCCAAATTGTCCCTGGTTGTTGCACTGATGGAATGAGCAAGTCCATCAAGGTTGAACATCACCCCCATGTTGCTGTTAGGGTGTACAGTGTTTTTCTCGTTCTGCACATCTCCCTCAGCATCAGTTCATGCAAATCCCTCCAGACTTCCCTGAATTCCCGTCCCTCCTGGTTTCTAATAGAACAACAGTGCTCCATGACATACATATACCACAGTTTGCTAAGCCATTCCCCAACTGAAGAACATTAGCTTGATTTCTGCTATGAATATTTTTGTACAAGTGATGTTTTTACCATTTTTTCATCATCTCTTCAGAGTATAGACTCAGTAGTGGTATTGCTGGGTCAAAGGGTATGCAGTGAAAAATTTTAGTAATTAAAATTTGGAGATCCCCTGCTCTTTAGTTTTCACTAATATTCCATAAAAATAATAGCCAACATTCTATAGTACCTACTATGAGGCAGGCACTTAAAAAATATATTTTATCTTCATAATGACCCTGGAAGATAGGTGCTATTATTGGTCCCATTTTAAAGATGAGAAAACCTGAGTCATGAAGGATCACATCAATAATAAATGTTTGAGGCTGGATTTGAACTCAGATATTCCTGACTGCAGGTCCAGAATTCTCTCCATTTCACCACTTAGCTGCCCACAGTATCTTTTGGATATTATACATTGTTTTTTATAACATAGGGTATGTCTGATAAAATGGGCAATTCTTATATTTGAGTTTAAGAACCAAAGCTATACAGGAATACCTCATTTTGTTGTGCTTGATTTTATTGCACTTTACAGATAATTGTGCTTTTTACAAATTGAAGGTTACAATTCTGCATTAAACAAGTACCATTTTTCCAATAGTTTCTATGTTACATTTTAGTAATTGTCACAATATTTCAATTTTTTTCATTATAATATCTATTGTAGTGATTTGTGATCAGTGATCTTTGATATAACTTTTGTAATTGTTTTCTGAGAGTCATGAATGAAACCATATAAGACAGCAAACTTAATAAATGTTGCATGTTCTGACTGCTTCCCATACCAGGTATCCCCCCATCTCTTTCCCTCTTTTTCAGTCCTCACTATTCCCTGAGACACAGTAATACTGAAATTAGGTCAATTAATAACACTACAGTGGTCTCTAAGTGTTCAAGTGAAAAGAAAAATCAGTCAAATAGTCAATTATATTATCTCATTTTGGAGTCACAATAACCCTGAAAAGTAGGTACTTCTACTATCCTCCTTTTACAGAAGAGGGAATCAAGGCTCATACTGTAGGTTAAGTAATTTGTCTAGCTATGTAAGTCTCTGAGGCAGATTTCAAACTCATAGTTATTTTCTTACTCCAGGTCCATGGGGTAATGATACTGCCTCTTTATTCTTTGCTTCTTCTAGAATATTAAGGATTTATATCTTAGGTTAAACCTATGTATTCATAGTCGCATTAATTTTTTTTATTTTAGAAATATCCTTCGTAGGAATGGAATTTGATTAAACTGCAATTTTGCCAAGTTTCTGATTTTTTTTAGTGGTACCACTTTCAGCAAGACCAGAAAATGCCTATTCAAAATTTAGTTCATTTTTTTTTTGTTTTTACAAGGCAATGGGGTTAAGTGGCTTGCCCAAGGCCACACAGCTAGGTAATGATTAAGTGTCTGAGGCCGGATTTGAACTCAGGTACTCCTGACTCCAGGGCCGGTGCTCTATCCACTGCGCCACCTAGCTGCCCCAGTTCATTTTCTAAGAATATGATTTCATATACAAAAAGTGGGCAGCTAGGTGGTAACAGTGACTGGAGCACTGACCCCAATGTCAGGTGACCTGAGTTCAAATATGGTCTCAGACACCTAGTAGCTGTGTAACCCTGAGCAAGTCACTTAACCCTGTTTACCTCAGTTTCCTCATCTGTAAAATGAGCTAGAGAACGAAATGGTAAATCACTCCAGTATCTCCATCAAGGGAACCCCAAATGGGATCACAAAGAGTTATAAATGACTGAATTAACTGTACAGCAACAAAATGCAAAAAGAAATCATGGATAATGTGAAAATTCAATAAGCAGTTAATGAGATGTTCTGCTAAATTTGTTTTGGATTATTTCTAAACAGATATCAATGAGATACCTGACTTTTGGTGAGCTATCTACTTGACCCTGGATAGGATATTTAGGAACATTCTTTCAATTGAAAAACATTTTGAAATGTACATAGAAGGTGATTCAAATGGAGGAGGAGGAAAATGCCTCTTTTCAAAAAGACTCTCTGAAGACCATCTTCTGAATTCTTTCTTAGAGTAGTCTGAAAAAAGAGTTTTCTTTACTAATACTGTAGGTTTCCAATCCTTCTCTTCTTTTCTATTCCCACCCCTACTCTCACTTGCTGCTTTGTTTGATTAAAATTCCATATATTAAGAAATAGAGAGGTGTCTAGGTGGCGCAGTGGATAGAGCACCGGCCCTGGAGTCAGGAGTACCTGAGTTCAAATCCGGCCTCAGACACTTAATCATTACCTAGCTGTGTGGCCTTGGGCAAGCCACTTAACTCCATTTGCTCTGAAAAAACCTAAAAAAAAAAAGAAATAGAATAACTGTGCTACTACATTCAAGCAGTATGTATGTGGGAAAAAAAATTCCTTAAGCTTCAGGCTACAAATACTATGAATCATTTCTCTAACATACAGAATAGTTAAAAGGTACAAAAGATCTTGGGAGTAACTCCTTTATAATTAAAAAATAAAGGATAATTATTTTTTCCAAGTTTTTATTTTCCCCTTCCTTCTTCCCTCCACCAAAACTTAACTTGTAATAAAGAAAACTGTTAAGACAAAATCGACAGACTGACCTATGTGAGACAGTGTGTGCCATTAATGTGCCTCCTATCAAGAGGGGGGAAGTGTTTTATCTCTGAATCCAAGATGTTCATTGCAGTTAAAAAAGAATTTGGCTTCCATTTTAATTTACATCATTGGAAAGGACAATACTGCCCTTTGGAAATATCATCTGTTGGGATACTTCATATTCTGTACCTGAAAACTGATGGAAATCCTAATGGAATAGAGGCTGGTGCTTTCCTTAGGGTAATTTGTTTGCATATACTGCTTTTCCTTCTCCTACTACTTAGTTATCTTGCTGGTCTTAATATGGTAAATGTGAGGAATTTTCTACCAGGTCAGGATGGGAAGCATGAAAGACATATCCCCTGAACATTATCATGTGTTTTGCTGCTAGTCTTTCTGGTTTTGCCATCTGCCTTGTTGTGCCCTAAAGATTCTGGTAGGTTATGATCTGAACTTTCCCTGAATTGTAAAGACCACCAAGCCTTTCCTTCTGCCTTGCAGCTATATGTGTGCTGCTGTTTCTTTGTATTTCCATTTGAAGTTCTCTTGGCAGAGATTTTTTGTCATTTCCTTCTCCAGTTCATTTTACTAATGAGGAAAATAGGGTTCTGACTTGCCCAGGGTCACACAGCTAAGTGACTGAGGCTGGATTTGAACTTAGGAAAATGAGTCTTCTTGACTCTAGGCCTGGCAATCTTATATACTTGGCTCCATATATGTAACCTCCAGTGCTGGGTACATAAATGTTTAATGAATGCTTTTCCATTGTATTGTGAAAATTATTCTAATTCCACTTTCTTAGCTCTCCATCATTTCATGGAGGCCTTTCTATGTGTCTCTGAATTCTTTTATAAATATTATTAGCAATAATCATTCCATTTCATAAAGGGCAGTTAGGTAGTAAGGTGGGTAGAGCACTGGCCTTGGAGTCAGGAGGACAGTAGTTCAAATTCAGTCTCAAACACTTGATACTTAATGGCTGTAGGACCTTGGGCAAGTCATTTAACCCTGATTGCCTCACATCCAGAGCTATCTCCTAGACCTCTGGGAAAGGAAATCAATAGTTTTCATGACTCACCTGTCATCTTGAGGGTATTTATAGGTATTCTGTACATTTGATGTAGTTCCTCATACTTGGTTGGTCACTGGATGGATGAGTTAGATAAGGGTTAGAAAAAAAAAATAGTAGTTGTCCAGGCTGGGGAGAGGTAATAATAATGTTTGTCCTTCATTTTAGAAGAAGACCATGACATCAGGGAGATGAGACCATGACAAGCACATGAATTGGATTTGAATGAGGGGGATGCTGTGCTAAGTCACCAGCCTCACTTCCTTCTTCAAAGCCATCTGAGTTCAGTGTTCAGATATGGATCAGGACAACTGGAGACTGCCCTGGGTGTGAGGCAGTCAGGGTTAAGTGACTTGCCCAAGGTCAAACAGCTAGTAAGTGGCAAGTGACTAAGACTGGATTCAAACTCCCATCCTCCTGAATCCAAGGCCAATGTTCTATCTACTGTGCCACCTAACTGCCTTAGGGAGAGGTAAGCCAAAGATTGTAAATCTATCCCCTGCAGATGGTCAATTCAAATGAGAATGAAGTTCAGGCATTGCCTGCTACCTCCACCTCTCCGTCCCTTCCTTGTGAGCTTCTTTTATGTGAGAAAATTTTCCTCACTCTATTTCTTCTTTTCCCTTTCTCTCAGTGCATTGTGCATCACTATCAATTCTTTTTTTTAGGTTTTTTTTTTGCAAGGTAAATGGGGTTAAGTGGCTTGCCCAAGGCCACACAGCTAGGTAATTATTAAGTGTCCGAGACCAGATTTGAACCGAGGTACTCCTGACTCCAAGGCCGGTGCTTTATCCACTACGCCACCTAGCCGCCCATCACTATCAATTCTTTTTGAGATCATTACAATAAAATTTGCCCATCCCCATACCCTCTGTCTATGGAAACTCCTTTAAACAGTGAGAAAGTTCTTAGGAATTACATGTATCATCTTCCCATATACAAATGTAAACAATTTAATGTTATTGAGTACCTTGTGATTATTTTTTACCTTTTTATGCTTTTCTTAAATCTTAAGTTTGAATGTCAGATTTTCTATTTAGCTCTGATGTTTTCATCAGGAATGCTTGAAAATCCTTTATTTCATTCAATATCCATCTTCCACCCTCTTGACCCCTCCCCTATTTCCATAATTATACTCAGTTTTGTTGGGTGGATGATTCTTGGTTGTAATCCTACCTTTTTATTTCATATTTCAGTGATTAAGTCTAAATAAGAAAACAAAGAGGCAGAGAATCTTCCCCTACCAGACAGATTTTTCTTTTGGTCTATATTGTCATTTTTGTCTCATTTCTTGATTACCAAGCCTTAATCACAGGGAACAGCTAGGTGGCATGTAGGATAGAGCAATAAATGGGTGTTGCCTCAGTCAAACTGACAACTACTAAAGACCCTAGCTTAAAAAGGCCACTGCATCCAGTTTCATATCCAGTTGTTCTGGTTCATATATGGTCTCTAGACCCAGATTACTTTGGAGCTGAAAGTAGTGAGATTTTGCACAGCCCTCCCTCACTTAAATTCAATTGACTTGCAATTCATGGTATCAATTCCCTGATGTCATGGTCCTTTTCATGAATGGAACACAAAACAACAATCATATTCCAAGTTCTCTGCTTCTTTAATATGGAAGCAGCTAAATCTTATGTGATCTGATTGTGACTCCATGATTTCTGAGTGGGTTTTTTTTTCTGGGTGCTTGAAATACCTTCTCTTTGACTTGGGAATTCTGGAATTTGGCTATAATAGTTTTGGGAGTTTTTGTTTTTGGAATTCTTTTGGGAGGTGATTGGTAGATTTTTTTTCAATTTCTATTTTACCTTCTGGATCTAAGATATCAGGGCAGTTTTCCTCAGGAATTTCTTGAAATATGTCTAGACTCTTGCTTTGATTTTGACTTTCAGGTAGTCCAATAATTTTAAAATTATTTCTCTTCAAACTATTTTCTACATCAGTTGTTTTACCATTGTATTTATTTCTGCTTTTTTTGTTTTATTGGGTTTTTTTTTGATGTCTCTTGGAGTTATTATTTTCCGATTGCCATATTTTTCTTTTTAAGGAATTATTTTCTTCAGTTAGCTTTAGACCTCTTTTTTTTCCATTTAGCCAATTCTACTTTTTAAGGAGTTCTCTTCAGTGAAATATTGTGCCTCATTTAACCATCTGAATCTTTAGCATCTTTTGCCAAGCTGTTAATTTTCTTTTTACAATTTTCTTGCTTCACTCTTTTTTTCCCCAAATTTTTTCCACCAATTTTATCTCTTCAACTCTTATATGAATTCTCTAGAAAGATTTTATTTATTTTGAGTTTTACAATTTTCCCCCTATTTTTGCTTCCTTCCCCCCATCCCCCACAGAAGGCAGTCTATTAGTGCTTACATTGTTTCCATGGTATACACTGATCTCAGTTGAATGTGATGAGAGACAAATCATACCTATAAGGAAGAAAAATAAAGTAGAAGAGATAGCAAAATTACATAATATGATGATTCTTTTTTCTTTTTGTTTGTTCGTTTTTAGGTTTTTGCAAGGCAAACAGGGTTAAGTGGCTTGCCCAAGGCCACACAGCTAGGTAATTATTAAGTGTCTGAGACTGGATTTGAACCCAGGTACTCCTGACTCCAAGGCCAGTGCTTTATCCACTACACCACCTAGCCGCCCCTGATTCTTTTTTCTTATAGGAATTCTTAATGACTTTGGATTGCAATTAATATTTTCCTTTGATGCTTTCACACTATTGTCATCTGAGTTTGACTTGGTCTTCCCTGCCACTGTAATAGTTTTTTGTGGTCAAATAATTTTTTTGTTGTTTACTCGTTTTCCAGGCTATTTTAAAAATATTATTTCATATTTCATTTTTTATAATTACTTGTAAAAGCAATTTTAACATTTTTTCAGATTTTTAGTTTTAGATTCTTCCCTTCCCCCATTGATAAGACAAGCAATTTGACATAGGCTTTATATGTATAATCATACAAAATACATTTCCATGTAAGTTATTCTATGAAAGAAAACACAGGCAAAAAAACCCCTAAGAAAATAAAATGAAAAAAAGTAGTTTTGATCTTTATTCAATTGGGGAATTGAATATTTCTATTCAAGCTCCCTTAGTTCTTTTTTTGGAACTGAAGAGCACCTTTCACCATAAATCCCACCAAATTGTCTTGGATAATTGTTTTGCTGAGAATTAGCTAAATTATTTTCAGTAGATCATCATATAATATTGCTCTTAATGTGTACAATGTTCTCTTAGTTCTGTTTATTTATTTCACTTTGCATCAGTTTTTTTTTTGGTAATTCTGCATCAGTTTATGTAAGTCTTTCAGTGTTTTTTTTCCCTAAGATCTGCTAATCATTTCTTTTATTTTCTTTTTCTAATTACATGCAAAGATAGTTTTCAGCTTTCATCCCTTTGCAAGCTTTTGAGTTCCATATTTTTCTGCCACCTTTGCTCCTCCTTTGACATGATAACAAATAGTCTGTTTATACTTATGCAATCGTAATTTCCATATTAGTCATTTGTAAAAGAAGAATTAGAACTAAGAATTAAAAACCATGAGAAAGAAAGAAAAAACAAAAAAAGAACTTTAAAAAAGTGGACAGAATATGCTTTGTTCTGCATTCAGACTCCATAGTTCCTTCTCTGGATGTGGATAGCATTTAACTATGGTCATCGTAGCAGATTTATCAGGATTGTCCTTGGTCACTGAAATATTGAGAGGAGTTGCATTAGTCATAGTTGATCATCTCACAATATTATTAAATAAAAGAGTTGAACAAATCTATGTACAATATTCTCCTTGTTTTGCTTACTTCGCTTATCATCAGTTCATGCCAATTTCTCCAGGCTTTTCTTAAGTCTGACTGTTCATGACTTCTTACAGAATAATAGTAGTCAATAACATTTACATGCCATAACTTGTTCAGCCATTCCCCATTTGAAGGACATCCCCTCAATTTCCAATTCTTTGCTACCACTAAAAAAGCTACTACTAATATTTTTGTGCACATTTTTATACACTTTTTCCTTTTTTGTTTTTTATCTCTTTGGGATACAGATCTATTAATTGTATTACTTGTTTTATAACCCTTTGACCATAGCTCCATATTGGTCACCATAACTTAAAAATTATTTTTTGCACATTTTGGAAAACATATTTAGTAACCAAGAAGTATTTCCATAAGGAAATATAAAACTTAATTTTTTTTATGAAAATGTCATAATAAAGACATATTTGAATATGGTATTTTGGACAGATTTATTTTATTCAATGTGTTATTGTCCTTACATGTTTTTATGAGGGAGTTTATACAAAGAGCACACTTTTAGAAATTTGAATAAATAAATAAATTTAAAAACTGAACAATTCTACTTATGTGAATTCTTTCCAGTATTTAATAATACAGAATTCTTTTCTTAATGAAAGTCTTTGTTTACAGGTCCAATTTTGGTCTTGTTGATAAAAACATTAGAAAAGAATGGATAGATTGTTGTAAGAAAAAATTTTTACTTTTAAATATTTTATGCCTTGGAAAAGAAATCTTTGAAAGAGAAGTCCCTTAATATTGTCTGATCTTCATATAAATTTAAAAAAAAAACTTAAAATGGAAAGCATAGATAGTGTGAAACAATGGGAAGAATGATTGTATTGTTCTCAGAGGGACTTGGGTTCAGAAACACTATAACTTGAATGAGTTTGAGGAAGTTAATTAATCCTTTTGGATCTCAGTTTCATTATTTGTAAAATGAAGGATTTTAATTTTTTGTTAGCAAGCTTTATATAGCATCCTAGGTGATACAGTGGAAAAAGTGCAGGACCTGAGTTCATATCCAACCTTAGGCATTAACTGTAAGGAGACCCTGGGCAAATAATTTAACTTTCTTTGCCTCAATTTCCTCATCCATAAAATGATCTGGAGAAGAAAATGGCAAACCATTCCAGTATCTTTGTCAAGACAACCCCAAAAGGGGTCATGAAGAACTGGACATGACTGAAATGATTGAGCACCAACAACATAAAGAACCTGCAATATGTGGTTGGACATATAGAGACAAAGCTGAAACATTTCCTGTCCTCAAAGACCTTTTGTTGTTTTGTGCAGCTTTTCTAATTTGAGGGAATTCTCTAATTCTAGTTCTTTATGGCAAATCAATGGAAAGTCTGTGTGTTAACCCAATGGCTAACTATATCTTCTCAGAATTGAGGAGGGTTATGGTGCCTCTCCCTCTTTCTCTTCTTTCACAGGTTGCAGTTCTAGTCAGAAAATATTATGCTGTAGGAGAATTCCTATGTAAAATTTCTGCTAGTCATTTGTTGATAATAATTTGTTAATAAAATAGACTTAATAAAATAGAATCCAGGTCACCTATGGCAAATATTGGAATTTTTTTCAAAGATATTTTGCCCAACTGTTTAAAATGCTTAATGTTCAAAATGAAAATTAAGTGTGTTACATGTTGACTGTCAGAATTCATAAATATTAACTACTCTACGTTAGAGGTAGAAATGAAATATTTACATAAATATAGCCAGTGAGGAAATTGAATTTGCTGGCTTAATAAATTAAAGGCTGGACACTGTAACCTGAAAATTCTTTAATTATTAAAGGCCATCTTTTCATAGGTGTAGATAAATGCTATTCTGTCCTTATTTTCATGTTCAAATGTTGAGTGTACTACTATACATACTACCAGTAACCAGAAGTATCCCAGGATTGAATGACTCTTTCTCTATTATGACTGTTAATAGGGGCAGCTAGGTAGTAAACTCTTACTATCTTTGTAACTTGGGGCAACACACTTAACCACGGGTTGCCTCCATTTTCTCATCTGTAAAATGGGGATAATGGGGATAATGATAGTAATTTCTCTATAAATATATGTTGTTGTTGCCATTGTTGTTATCAGAGCCAAGATGGGATCATTATTATTATCTAGAAAAAGCAAAAATTTAATAGCTTCTTCACACAAATGAAATTGTTCTCTTAAAGGTCACTAATGACCTCTTAAAATATTTTATTGATGAATTTTGTTTTTTATTCCATAAAACTCTTCTCTATAACTACCTTGCCTCCAGAATATGTTTAATTGTAGAAAAAAAGTTAAACTGCTCAGAAGTGTTCTCAAATCAGTCCACAGCCACAGTTCATTACCTTTCCACAGAACAAAGTATTTCATAGATTTTAGAGCTATAAGGTCTCTTAAAGACCATCTGTTCCTACCTCCTTCTGTTACAGATGAGGAAACTGAGGCCTAGAGATTTGTCCAATATTACATAGATAATTTGTCCTACAGAAGGAGTAGAGTCTGAAACTAGATCTTCTGCCTTCTAACCCGGTTTCCCATTTCTTATACCATGCAGCTACCTCCTAGTTGTCTGTTAGTCTTTTTTTTTCTGTTTGCATTTTGTATTCTTTGTCGATAATGTTTTAACTCTGTTTTCTTTTGCCATGTTTTATCATATTTCTATGAATTCTCCCTATACCTTAATCTTTAAGTGGAAGTAAACCCTTACATTTAAATATCCATTTCTTTAGTCATTCCATTCTTAATGGGCATATACTTTTTTCCCCCAGGCTTTTGTCAATTAATAACAGCAAGCTTGTTGTTGGCATTGGCAATATAAAGAAACACAAAAGATAATCCCTGCTCTTGAAAAAACAACTATATTTCATAGGAAAAAATAGGAAATAATTGACAGAGAAAAAGCACCAGATAAAAGAGGTTAAGAAAGGCACTCTATGGTAGATGGGATTTTAGTTGGGTCTAAAAGAAGCCCGGGAAGTCTATAGCCCTGCCATTGACAAATACTAGTATGTGACCATGGTAAAGTTACTTAATGTCTCAGTGCCATAGGGAACTTCAAGACTGCAATTTATAGACCAGTTTACATTGAAGTTCCCTACAGTGAGGGAATGATGGGTATTGAACAAAAATGAATTTGCTTGTTTGTTTGTTCAGTTCAACACAACAGATATTTATGAAGTGCCAATGGACAAGACATTTATGTACATGATTTCATCTTTAAACAGTTAGTACCTATCACAGGAAAGTTCATAAATATGTATTGAATTAATTGACAATTCACAGAACTGTATAATTTTAAAATTGGAAGAGAATATGAGAGATCTTTTAGTTCAGTCTCTTAATTATTACAGGCATATACAGGAATATACACAACAGGGATCTGGTCAATGAGGCTCAGTTCTTCAGAGCACATACAACATGCTCTGCCTGATGGCATCATACATGTGGATTTGGTGAGATTGCATCTAGAAGTGCATAATAATGATGAGAAATAGAGGGACCTGGGGCTTTGCTACAGAGCATACTAAAGTTTTCTGAAACTGCTTCCTGTTGCTTACTATATAAGTAAGAGAAATTTTTCATTGATTACTTAACTGGAACAAAGTATATATGAAACAAAAACTGGTCACATGCTGTCTCTTTGCGGGGGCATGCTATAATCCTCTGGATGAGTAGAGAGACCTCAGATCTTCTTTTCCCCACAGGGGCTAACAGTAATGCATGAACATATGGCCCAGTTATTTTTCTATTTCTTGTTATATCTATTCTTTTTTTTTTAGGTTTTTGCGTGTTGTATCTATTCTATAAATAAAAGAGTTTTGGAAGGTTTTGTAAACTTATGATTTTTGAAAGGTTGGAAGAGCTAGTCATCCTTGGTTTAGGAATTAGAGTTTGTTGATAGCCAAGTCCAATATGCTCATGTGACCTGAGGAACCTCTCTCAGGGCAAAGGGTCTTGCTGCAAGGAGTAGCTATGTTGAATTTGGAGGTGACCTTGGTGATGGCAAGTGTTCTGCAGCAGTGCTTTAAGTTTAAAATAAGTAGTAAGATGCTTTGCCCTATGAGAACATGCTAGTTGGGGGGCAGAAAATGTGCCCAGCAGGAAGAAGTATTTTATACTTTCTCTTCTTGCTGTATCTTCTCAGTAAGTATCCTTTGGTAAAAACAATTTGTTATTAATGGCTTAAGTGCTACCAGGCAAAAATCACTGGATTACAATCAATGCAATAGGGGAGATGCTAACTCTAACTGACAGTATTAAGGAGAATGCATTAAAAAGGGGCCTGCTCCAGCCAAGAGCTTAGAAAGATGCTCCAACAATTCAGCAGTACCTTTAATTTTTCAGGTGGAAGATGTATGCCCATTAGGAATACAACTTGCCTTGTGAATAGGAGTTGGGATAAGCATTCCCCCTAATTCTATATAAGCTAGATATGGGGCTCATTCATGATACATATTCTGTCTTTCACAATTTTAGGGACCAACTGTAGAGACTCTTTATCTGTGACTAATTTCTAAAGAATGTTTCCTAAAATAAGAACAATTAGTACAAAGCATTCCCCTTAAAGGTCAGAGAGATACTCTCCCACCAATGCATGTGGAGTCCCAGAGGAAAGTGAGCAAAAGGGTAACTCTGAATTTCCAGAAGTCCTTTTCTTGTATATGGTGTAACTGTTTTCCTGAATTCCTGATAGTCTTAAATTTACATCTCCTCATTCAGGGTGACTTTGATTTCTGATGCAGATGTTGCCATCAATCAACTGCTATCCCAGGAATAATGATGCCAGGATTCTAAAGGGAAGGTAGAAAGTCCAAAATTCTCTAAATCCATCAAAGGTCAAGTTTCAAAGTCTTTCTTGGGATAAGGTGGGAAGGAGAAGGCCAAGATCTTTTCCTTCTCTTACCCCTAGTCATTCCTTCTTTAATGACAAGACTGGAAGTTCCCTCACCCTGACCTGCCAATCATTTAATTCTCTTAGGTACCAAACTGACCTACCGGTTTATCAAACACCCATAATGTACATCTAAATTTCTGCAATCTATACAAACACATTTCCTATGCATTATCATTCCTGTTCATACAGTGTCTTTTAAAGACTTTTCCTCAGATATTTGGGTCTAGAATGTTTGATTGGTCAAGATGTGTTTTTAACCTGGTTAATGTATCAGGACATAGCATCTTATCCCTTGCTTTAGGTATGATGATGTGATTGACCAACTGATCATTAACCCCCAAACTTACATGCAAATAGTTGCTCTGGAATAGTTATTGAAACTATTATAAGTAATCCTGGCACAAAATAAACACCTTTATTTAATTTACTTGTTTAATTAGAGAAATATTGAAAAGGAATATAGGACAACTTTTTGGGGGATTCGTTTTTTTTTGCAAGGCAATGGGGTTAAGTGGCTTGCCTAAGGCCACACAGCTAGGCAATTATTAAGTGTCTGAGGTCGGATTTGAACTCAAGTACTCCTGACTCCAAGGCCAGTGCTCTATCCACTGCGCCACCTAGCTGCCCTGGGATTCTTAATAATATCCACTGATTCCTTTGCCAAGTCCATTTTGTCTATGCATGTGTAGTTTAATTTAGAGTCTTACTGAGTATTCAGAAAACCAGGAAAAGGAGAAGGGAAACTGATAGCATTTAGCGATCAAGGCATGCATCAGGTTCCAAAGAAGTAATGAAGGAATTGTCAAAATTTTTCTTAATTCTTTGCTATACCTTTGGTCAAAATAAGATGTTTACTAACATAATCCTAACATAATCCAAAACACTGCCTTCTAATTTTTAGCAAAATACAGCCTTTGAAAGAGAGGCTTTTTAAATGGAAATGTGTTTTTCATTTCAGTCCTTCTAGAAGCATGGAGGCTTTCTGGATCAATTACTACTAGTCCTTATTTAGAAATAAATCACCTCCTGTGCCATTAGTACTTGAAAGATTATCATCCTCAAAGATTTATCTGAGGATTAACAAATTGTAGTGTGTGCATTAGATAACTAGGCTTAGTACAGACCATGATTGTCCTGAAAATAATTTTCATTAGTGCTTTATTCAAAGATCTACAGAATTATATAATACTTGATGTTTCAGGAGAATCCAGCAGGGCTTTTTTCTTGTTGTTGTTGGGTTTTTGGGCCATTTTCCCCTTGTAAAGTTATTTTTGTAACTGTAGCTTATAATAGTGCATTCCAAAAAACCTCAGAAGCTCACAGTATGAGCACTAAAATTGCTGTCACTCTGAACTCGGCTTTTAATTTAGGCACTTCTGTGCTGATGGGCTGAGAGAGAGAGAAAGACAGACAGACAGACAGAAGAGATGAGGTATAAGAAATATATCACAATATTGGAAGCTGCAGTTGGCATCACCCCACTTAACAAGAGAGAACTTCTTCCTGAGAGCCGAAGACATGTGAATCTTTGGCAGCGTCCTGGGTAAGCACAATAGACAAAGCAATTGAAAGATTACTATTGTAATGCCTAAACATGGATGTCTAGGGAATATTTCATATTATTGTAATACCTGAACATGGATATCTAAGGAGTATTTCATGGCAGTGGATTGAAACATATTGAAAATAGTGCTATTTAATAAATGCTAAGTTTCTAATGGAGGAAAATTACACAATCAATCTCCTTGGCAAATGTAGCTTTTTAGAATTAGAACCAAGTGATGAAACTTAGGGTATGGTATTCTAAAGAAATTCCTTAATAGCTAAATCTATCAGCTAAGGCAGTGTACCTGTATCATTTACAACCTTGTTACTTGTTAACTTTAGGGTTTTAAAATCAAAAATACAAGTAAGTTTCTTTTTTTTAAGGGTTTTTTTTTTTTGGCAAGGCAATGGGGTCAAGTGGCTTGCCCAAGGCCAGACAGCTAGGTAATTATTAAGTGTCTGAGGTCAAATTTGAACTCAGGCCTGGTGCTCTATCCATTTTGCCACCTAGTCACCCTGCAAGTTAAAGTTTCTTAAAGAAGAAAAACTTAATTTTACGCAACAAATACTCCCCCCCCCCCCCCAACTAGCATGTTCTTATAGGGCAAAAAGTATTTTAAGTTTCTTCATTGTGGAGAAAACCTTATCTGGAAATTCCTTTCACCAGTGCAGTTTGGCAACACACTTGTAGCTTAAAGAGTTATAGAGTATTGCCTGAGGAATCAGAGGATTATATATATTTAGCTCTAGAATTTATAGATCATCCCATCTAACTTCTTATTTCTTATAGGGGAAATTGAGTCCCAGAGAAGTTATGAATAAGACCTTTAGAAATGAAATGACTTGTCTTTGGTCACA
Organism: Macrotis lagotis; assembly: GCF_037893015.1. Taxonomy (NCBI): domain Eukaryota; kingdom Metazoa; phylum Chordata; class Mammalia; order Peramelemorphia; family Peramelidae; genus Macrotis; species Macrotis lagotis. The sequence goes on along the minus strand of NC_133666.1, from coordinate 109,662,059 downwards.
TGGCAGGATAGATATTTCAGGTCCTGAACCCAAATCTCCCTAATTGCAAAACCCATTCTGTACTTAGTATGCTACATTGCCTTTCCTGTTCTACTAATTTATTAACAATACATTTAAAATACTATGTTGATATTAAAAGTTCTACTCATTCAGTATAGCAGCATTATTGTGTTTTTCATCTTTTTTCTTCATATCTCCAGTGCATAGTACAGTTGACTTATAGTATAAACCATTTTCTTAACTTGTCTCTATGCCTTTCCAATGTTGATCCTTAATTAAAATGTTTGCATTTTTTGCCTTTTTAATATTTATTTTTCTAATTATATGTAAAGATGATTTTCAATATTCATTTTCCTTTTCCTTTTTCTTAAAAATTTATTTATTTTCCAATTTTTTTCCCCCAAGCTCATTTCCCTCCCCCTACCCCCCCACAAAAGGCAGTCTGTTAGTCCTTGCATTGTTTCCATGGTATACTTTGATCTAAGTTGAATGTGATGAGAGAGAAATCATATCCTTAAGGGAAAAAAATAAAGTATAAGAGATAGCAAAGTAACATAATAAGATAATAGGTTTTTTAAATTAAATTAATTTAATTTTTCAAATTCCACAATTCTTTCTCTGGATACAGATGATATTCTTCATCACAGATAACCCAAAATTGTGCCTGATTGTTGCACTGATGGAATGAGCAAGTCCATTAAGGTTGATCATCATCCCCATGGTGCTGTTAGGGTGTACAGTGTTCTTCTGGTTCTGCTCATCTCTCTCAGCATCAATTCATGCAAATCCTTCCAGGCTTCAACTTTTTGTTTTTAGGTTTTTGTAAGGCAAAGGCTTAAGTTTTCTCCCTCCCCCTTCCACTCCTCTTGACCTAGGATAACAAGTAATCTGTATAATCATGTTACATGTATTTCCATATCAGTCATGATGTGAATAAAGAATAAGAACAAATGGGGAAAACCATAATTAGGAAAAACAAAAAAAATTTTAAAAGGTGAAAATAGTGTGCTTTGATCTGTGTTCAGATTTCATAGTTCTTTCTCTGGTTGTGGATAGTATTTTCCATTTCAGTTGTTTTAGAATTGCTATTTTTTTGAGAAGAGCTAAGTCTATCATATCTCTCCTGGTTCTACTTATTCATTTAGCATTAGTTCATGTAAGTGTTTCTCGTTTTTTCTGAAATCAGAGAAATTTGCATTTCTCATCACTGTGGTATTCATATACCACATATTCATATATTCAGCCATTCCCCATTGAAGGACATCCCCTCACTTTCCAATTCCTTGTCACCACAAAAAAGAGCTGCTTTGAATATTTTTGTATATATGGATCCTTTTCCCTATTTTGTAATTTACCCAGGATGCAGGCCTAGTAGTAGTATTGCTGGATCAAAGGGTTTGCACAGTTTTATTACCTTTTGGGCATAATTTGATATTACTCTCGAGTTGGATCAGTTCACAATTCCACCAACAATGCCAACATTTATCATTTCTTTTTTTGACATATTGAGCAAGCCAATAGGTATGAGGTGGTACCTCAGAATTGTTGTAATTTGCATTTCTCTAATTAACTGTGAATTATAAAATGTTTCTATTTTTCAAATATTAATTGAGCTAATCAGTGAAACTTGAAGAAGGGTCAAGGAAGCTTTTTAGAGAAAAAGTAATTTTTAATTGGGAAAAATGTTGGAAATTAATCTTTGAGGGAGCTTTCACAGTTCTCTTAAGTAGTTCTTCAAAATACTTGTATGTACACACATTTATGTGACATGTTTCTGTGACTTTTGTATATTTGCTAAATACATGAATGTGGGCAATTCTCTGGGTATCTTGGAGATGAAAGAATAACTATAGATTTAGTAGTCTACACCTATATCTTATAGATAGTTGAATTAGTGGTAGTTGGTCAGAACTTCCATTGGGAGATAGAGGAAGAGAATATTGATACAAGGATATTGAGACCTGGATTGTTGGCTGTCATGATGCTCTATCTTTGGAGAGACACTAATAAAGATGAATAGAAGAATTTCTGTAGGGTTTACTGCAGCATGAAGAATTCTTAAAAGAACACTCTCTAAAACTGTGGGGGTATACGAATGACCTTTGAAGATCTGTTTCATTGCTTGTACAAATCTCTGGGTCTTTTCCATTCTACATTTATGTAGTTCAATGTTCAGAACTTCTGGGACTAGTAGATTTCTGTTTCTCACTTACTTGGTTTTACTAATTATGCCACCATTAATAACTCATACATACATACATACATGGTGCTTTAAATTTTACATACTTAGCTGTAAACAATGGTATGTTTGTGGTATTCATTTGTATGCCACTTAACCATGAGATAGATATGCAAAATCAGCATTATATATAATAACATAAATGCTGGATTATTGTGGTTTTGGTAAATTCTTGTATATTTCTTTATGACACACAATGTGTTCTGTTGGTAGATCAAGAAATATTTCTTAATTTTTTTAAAGTGGTTTCATTAAACTTTCATATGCAGATAGAATAGTGTTAATTGCACTACTGAAGGAATTGAGAAAACCCATGTTTTTCTTGAAACTTTTGTTAATTTTTCAGCCCTTAATACTTCTCTACCATATTTTCTCACCTACAAATTAGTTTTTTTTTGTTTGTTTGTTTGTTTTTGGCAAGACAATGGGGTTAAGTGGCTTGCCCAAGGCCACACAGCTAGGTAATTATTAAGTGTCTGAGGTCGGATTTGAACTCAGGACTCCAGGGCTAGTGCTCTATCCACTATGCCACCTAGCTGCCCCTATAAATTAGTTTTTAAAATTGTCAGCTCTCTTGTTCTTTAGAAATAGTTTCTACTTTTGTAGTTTGCTGTATGACCGACTTCTTTTTTTTTTGCAAAGTGGGGTTAAGTGACTTGCCCAAGGTCACACAGCTAGGTAATTATTAAGTGTCTAAGGCCACATTTGAACTCTGGTCCTCCTGACTCCAAGGCTTCTCTAACCACTGGGCCACCTAGCTGCCCCCCTCCCGACTTATTTTCTAATGAATTATCTGATCTAGAGACCTGCAGGCAATGATGTTTTATTTGAAAAAAGTATTGACCTTCTACCTTATTAAGCCCTTGCCTTTCTTGGAACAGTACAATAAAGCAATGGTGAGAGAGATATTAAAAAACTGAAACCTTATCGAAGTCTAAAACTATACCCAAGAGGAATGAAATGTTAATGGCTGATTTAATTGGAAAAACAAGAATAATTTCAAAGAAAAACATCATTATATTTTGAGCAAATACATTTTTATTTCAAGATCAAAAGTTTAATCAAATTCATATTGATTTTGCTAGGCATTTGTTTCTCCTTGAAAAGAATAATAAAAATTATTTATGTGTTGGGTTGTTAATCCCATTGACCTCCTTGTGACTGTCCAGATGGTTTTGCTTTAGTCTATGCCTATATTTCCTGCTGCTTCCTGGAACAGGAAAACATGCACCCAGCCTGTAAAAATAAAAACACTTATCTTTTTTTTTACATTCCATTTCATTGTTCAGGGAATATTGACATTGATGTCATAGTATCTCTTTGTTCAGTAACACAAAAAACATGTCCAGTACTAACTAGAAGTAACATCATTCTTTATTCCACATATAGTTTTTATTTTGCATAACAAAAGACTAAAATGACCCAGCCTCATCCAGAAATAGCCTTACATTTTGTGTTTATTTAAATACATGAGAATTAATGCATTTTTTTAAAATCAGGATTTAGGTCCTTTACCTTGCTTCTTTTCTTTATTTTTTAGTTTTTTGCAAGACAAATGAGGTTAAGTGGCTTGCCCAAGGCCACACAACTAGGTAATTATTAAGTGTCTGAGGCCATATTTGAACTCAGGTATTCTTGACTCCAGGGCTGGTACTCTATCCACTGTGCCACCTAGCCTCTCCCTTTACCTTGTTTCTATAAATTTCTTTGAGAAGGAGAAATCCATCTTGGTGTGTTATGATAAAATATATTAGGAGATAAAGTAGTAAGTCTAAACAAATTAATTTCTCAAACCCTAAGAGGATAAATCACTAAATGATGGTTTGATTTTCTTTTCATTTCTCTTTCTGGATGTTAACTTGTCTGCTGACTTCTCTTTAAAATAAAGTTTTTTTCTAAGAATTCCTCTGACAACTATGGATTGTTTCAAGATTGTTCAAATTTTCTTCTTTTTTCCTAAGATGAAATACCTTTACTTACTCAAATGCAACTTATCACTCTATGTCATAGTTAGTCATTATCAAAGACTATCAGGTCTAACCTTTCACTTCATAGATGAGGGAACTAATGGAAAGAGGAGTTAAATGACTTTCCTAGGACCACATAGCTAATAAATACTAGTGGAAATTTTTCTTGTTTCATTTCTTTATGAGTTTGCAGTATCTCCACATAAATTACTTTCATCTAGTAATAGGTCAAATTTGATGTATTTTTCAGGGAGAGGAATACCACTTTGCTGTCATCTCCTTGTGAGTGGGACTGGCAACTCAGTTGTACCTCCAGGCACAAATACTCTACAAGACATCACAGACCACTGCCAACTAACCGACTGCCTTGCCAGGTGCTTGCTAACATGTATCTCTTTTAAAGTTTTATTGATGTCTTCTGTTATCCCAAGTCCTTTCCATCCTCCACTCATCCCCAACCTTGGCCAAATGAGCCCTTCCTTTGTAACAAAGAGAAAAAAATTAAACAAATTAAACAAAAATTAAACAATTGACAGTCACAATAGATATAGCATATGCAAACATTGCAAGTGAGATGAATAATGATTCCTTATCTCTTTGGTGGTCCACAATTGATCATTATAATTACTCAGCATTCACTTCTTCAAACATATCATTTATGCTTAATGCATTTTCTATCCATCATCTAAGAAAAGACAAAACTATAAATTTTGCCATGTCGTGGTAGGTTGCTAATACCTATTTTAATTTTGGAGATAAAATAGTTGAACAAAATGCAGTCAAATTTTAATTGATAGGATTCTATTCATAAAAGAAAAAAAGGAAAGAAAATTTCTGCCTGCATCCAAGATTTGAATGGGAAAAAGAATGGTTTTTCATAAACGAAAATCAGCTATTTGTTAAGTAAATACTCTGTGTTTTTCACTTTATAACCCCCAATTGTTAGTACCCTTGTACCCTTTTATCAAAATTACCTTGTACTTACATTATATGTGCTTTTAGTGTGCTTAGCTTGGTATCCTTTCATTTCTATTCCCCAGCACCTAAACACTTTGCCTGGCATATAGTAAATTATTACTAAATGCTTTGGATGAAATTCAACTGAGTACTGTCATTACATCTTAGAGTAAGTCATTAGCTGAAGGAACTGTAGAGAAAGGTATGGGTACTTGGGGTGGAAGTTATTTTGCCATCCAATCACCTTCATTACTAACAGTGTAGTTAGAATTAAGGTTAAGCATATGGCTGAATATATAACAACATCATCCTGGCTTTCATGGATTAATTTTGCATAAGCTTTTAAAAATGACTAGCAATCAACATTATCCATATTACTGGCTCATATCAAATAGGAATGAAATGAGGTTTACAAGATATTAATTCAAGATATAGTTTCAACTGATTTTTGGATTATTAACTCCCATTTGATTTGTTGGCCCTAGAAACATACCAAATTACATGGCTAGCTAGAATTAGGGCAGATTCCCCCCCCCTTTTTTTTAAACTGGAACTTTTAGTTCCTCTCTAAGAATCTAAGAGGATTCCAGATATACTTGAGAGCAACTGTACAACTGAACTGTGGCCCTGGCATCAATACTTCTCTATATATAAAACTGAGATAAAATATAGTCCTTAGCAATTTGGAATTTACAATATAGTAAAGGGATAACACAAATATAGATAATGCTAATGCACATTTTATTATATGACAAGTGTACCTGAGTGGTACAGGGGAAAAATGCTTATGAAGTCTGAAGGGGAAATTTATCACCTAAAGGGCAATTGGAGAAGGCTTAATGGAGAAGATAACATTTACTAGGAACATTCCATTCAAAAGGACCACTCTAGTCATTGACGGGGAAGGGTTCCATGCATTCATTTTTTACAATTATTTAACCACATGACCCTTTAACCCCAAGCAATGTAGGAAAGCCCAGGTACCCATCTCCATATAGTTTTGGCTTCCATTTTTTAGTAGGTCAAGTTATACAGACCTTGATTGCAGTCAATCAGAAGTCATGTATTTATATGAAATTAGGATTACTGGGAAAATAAAAATTTAGAGGTTAATCAATCACCATGCATTGTTGACATGTTTATTAATATGCTAGGCACTATGATAAGCGAGAAGATACAAAAAACAGTTCCTGCTTTCAATTAGTTTGCATAAAAGAGGCAACAGATAGAAAAATAGGAGCATATAGATAGCTGCATAGTAGAATGAAGCTAGCCATAAAGGGTAAGGCTCAGTTAAGAAAACAAGGTTCCAGTGTTTAATGTTGACTTTTCTGTTTGAGTAAGTAAAATGTTCTTCACTGACTCTTAGGATTTCTTAAAAAATCAATTACTACATTTTATATACACTTATGAATGAGTTTTACTATTTTACATCCAATAACTTAAAGGACACCCCTTTCAACACCTGAAAATCCAAATATACTTTTGTAAGACCACATACTAATTTTATTGGATTTTTGTCAAAATAACCTAAATAAAAAAGATTTTAAGTTAAAAGCTAATAAGGAAAGGGTCCAAGTTGATCTGTATATCTTTACTAAAAAGAATGATATTTGTTCTTCATTTTTGAAGAACACCAAGATACAGAGAGATGATGCCATGACAAACATGTGAATTGGATAAGAGTTGGGGGGGGATTGTACTAAGTCACCAGCTTCACTTTCTCCTCCAGCGTCATCTGGGTCCAGTGGCCAGATATGAATCAGAATGACTAGAGATGGTCCCAGAGGTGAGGCAGTCAGAGTTAAATGACTCGCCCAAGATCACACAGCTAGTAAGAGTCAAGTGTCTGAGGCTGGATTGGAACTCCTGTCCTGCTGACTCCAAGACCAGTACTCTATCCCTCTACCACCTAGCTGCCCCTTGACTAATGCACAGCATTATTTTTCTTAGTGCATGCTAAATATCCATCAACTCTTTCTCTCAATTTAGGAAAATCTTGGAAAGAGAAAATATAAACTATTTACTTTCAGCAAAAGTTTTTATTCTTCAGAGCTTGCACTAGAACATAAAAGTGGGGGCGGCTAGGTGGTACAGTGGATAAAGCACAGGCCGTGCAGTCAAGGAGTACCTGGGTTCAAATCTGGTCTCAGACACTTAATAATTACCTAGCTGTGTGGCCTTGGGCAAGCCACTTAACCCCATTTGCTTTGCAAAACAAACAAACAAACAAAAACAACCAAAAAACCAGAACATAAAAGTCATTACAGAAGGTAGGATTCATCTGAATTTTGAGAAAACTTCATTACTCTTGACTCCCAGGATTTTAAAGCTAGAAAGGATCTTATTTAAACTTTCTATTCTATGGTACAGTGGATAGAGACCAACAGTGGAGTCAGGAGGACCTGAGTTCAAATATGACCTCAAGACACTTAAATTATCTGACTATGTGACCTTGGGAAAGTCAGTTAACCCCATTGCCTTGCAAAAACCAGAATAAAAAAAAATTTTCAACTCTGGAAAATAAACTACCTTAGTATCTGTGCAAAACTGGAAAGTACATCCATGGACTATATAAAAGACTTTGAAATTAATTAAAGAACAGTGCCACGATGGTTATTTCTTTTTTTTTTTTTAGGTTTTTGCAAGGCAAATGGGGTTAAGTGGCTTGCCCAAGGCCTCACAGCTAGGTAATTATTAAGTGTCTGAGACCAGATTTGAAACCAGGTACTCCTGACTCCAGGGCCGATGTTTTATCCACTATGCCACCTAGCCGCCCCTATGATGGTTATTTCACACACACACACACACACACACACACAAACACACACACAAACAATTTTGGGTTAATAGTTGAAGTGAAATCACACATCAGAGTAGGGATATGCCACAGCATCCTTCACTGATGACTAGTCTAAGTGATGTTTGTCTCCCTGCTTTTTAACAAAAGTGCATTCATTTGTCATTATTTTAGCCCACGAGTTCTTTGGAAGCCTTGCTGTAATTGTTGTCCATGTAAGTAAACCAGAACCAGAACCAAAACCAAAACCCAAAACTGTAAATTTGGGAACTGAGGATTTATTGAGTTTTCTAGCAGGAGAATCCCACCTGCACAGATAGGGAATAGAAGACTAAAAGGATAGATCATTTTGTCTATTTAAATCTAATCAAGCAGAGTTGAGACAGGAATATATAGAGTAATTTTTGGTCACAGAGGTGACAGAATTATTTAGCCATATTTGGAGAAACCTTCATGGATCTGACTCAGGATTTTTGTTTTTGTTTGGAGTTAAGTGTTTTGCCCAAGGCCACACAGCTAGGTAATTATTAAGTGTCTGAGGGCCCAGATTTGATCTCTGGGCTGGTGCTCTATCTACTGCTACACCTAGCCACCCCTCTGACTCAGGATTTTAAAGCTACAAATGACCTTATTTAATTGTACACATGGTGAAGGCATAAATCTACAAGTCTATCACTACTAACTGTGACCAAACAATCACTCTGCATATCCTTGTCTCAACTCTGCTTGATTAGAGTCAAAATAGACATGTTGAATCACCTTTTTTAGGTATCCTGTTCTGACAGATAAATCTTGAAAACTTTTACTAAGAAAAACTTGAAATTAACTGGTAGATGGAAATGTAGATGGAATCATTCTTATTGTTATCACATGGTTTTTAGTGCAGAACATAACCTATATTATATCTGTAATTCCTCTCTGTAATTAATGAGCAGGATCATATAGTTGTAACTGCTAAAAGAAGTCAGAAACCCAGGACTTATGGAGCAAACACAAGCCATGTGATCTCAAATGAATGATTCTGCCTTTATCATTCCAAGGCTAATTCTCATTTTTCATTAGATATTTTAGAAAAATTGTTTGACTTCTTAATATATTCACTCTGAAGACTATAAATATAGCTTTACCAGGTTTCATGAATCATCATAGAATTCTAGACTTGGAAATGACCTAGGCCAATCTGTGCATAAAAGGAATTCTCATTGTAACATACTTGACTATGGATCTCTCTAGCTTGAAAATTTCCAAGAAGCGAGACTCTACCATGGCTCAAGATAACCCAGGACAATTCTGGACAACTTCTTAATTGTTAGGAAGTTATTCCTGAAATTAAGCTTAAATTGGTTTCTTTGCAACTTCCATTTATTGCTCCTGGTTCTATCTTTGGGACCAAACATAAAAAAAATGTAATCCTTTTTTCATAAGACAACCCTTCAAATGCTTGAAGATAGCTACTGAGTCTTCTCTTGTTTAGACTAAACATGCCCATGTTTAGACTAAACATTCCATGCACTCAAGGCCCTCTACCATCCTTGTTCCCCTTCTCTAGACTTTTTTCATCTTATCAGTGCCCCTGGAAGATACCTATTTTCTTCATTGATCAATAATAATAAATAGAAGGTATTTATATTGTACTTTAATGTTTTCTAAAGATTTTTATGTAGTACTATTATTTGGTATACACAACCTTGTGAGGTGGGTTGCTGCTTGGGTGGCAACTATTATTCCACCTCCATTTCAAGAGCTTTATCCATTATTATTCTGCATTGCCTTCCATTTAAGAAAGGGAACATTTTCTAAAGTTTTCTAATACTTCCTTATGGCAGAGGGAGTCATAGGTTCTTGGAAGCTTGGCTAACATAAGCCCTGAAAGTTATTTGTCAAACTGGAAAGATCTTAAGCCTTTAAATGAACTATGTGCCTATTATTTGAGGACCAACCTGTATTAAGGAGAGATCTTCGTATGATGCTATGGATTCCTTCATAGAATCACTCTTCTATACAGAGTAGGGGACACGATGGGATTCCTTATGGGAGGATGAGTCCTTTAGTTGATCTTCTTTGCAGATACCATTGTGCTGATTTCTATTAAGTCTCAGGCCATTTCAGAACCCTTTGAAAAAAAAGAATGCTAGTTACTCAAAAGAGTTTGACCTATTCCTCCATGCAGGACCAAAGAGAATATTGCTCAGACATTAGTATACATTTGGACACCCATCTTTTAGACCTTTCCCCACAATATCTGTGACAGACAAATTCTACAAATTAACAGACATTGAGCTGGTTCAGAGCTGAAAAGGAGAGGAGACTGAATTGGTTTGGGGGAAATTGCAAAGCTCTTTCATTAACCCCAAGCAAAAGTCCATCTTTCCAATGCTAACATTTTACAGATGTTGCTATATGGCAGCCAGACAAGGTCCAATACCACCTCAGAATAAGCAATGGATAATAGATAGGCAAGCAGCATTTGTGAATAGACTGCGACACATAAGAAAAACTATCTAGGAGGATGCGTCATGCAATTTTATATCAGGAAGAGAAGATGGGCAGGTTATTTTGTAAGAGCAAAAGACAGCAAAGAAAGAAGCAAGTAGAGAACTTCATTGGTATCATAATAATGTTGGGAGAAAGCAAGGAAATCCTCCAGCACTTTGGTGAAGTAACCCAGTAGTGAATCATTGGAAGATAAGAATTACACAGAATAGGTAGGCATGGATGGGTTACAATCTCATAATTGAAGGAAGCTCCCTAACTGATGAACCCACAGTTCTATTTGAGTATTAGAAGGTATCTCCCAAGAGGATATTTCCTCTAGTAATGAATTAAGGGCTCTTGCTCTTCAGTTTGGAATCTGAGTGATAAACTCATTAAGAAGTTACTTGATTTGTCCATGATCACAGAGTCAGTATGTTTCGCTAGCTTTTCAAGATATATAAAAAAATCTTCCCTAGGTTCACTAAATAAAATATATATTTAGGTTTTTGCAAGGCAAACAGGGTTAAGTGGCTTGCCCAAGGCCACACAGCTAGGATTTGAACGCAGGTATTCCTGACCCCAGGGCTGGTGCTTTATCCACTACGCCACTTAGCTGCCCCAAAATATATATATTTTTAAGAAATTCAGGTGCAAGCTCTAGTTTATCATGACTAGGATGATAAAATGTGCTCATTAACCCAATAAATAGTGGAGTTTTAATTTTGACCTTCATGACACAATGTTAGAAAGATAATATTTGAGTCAGATTGGGAAGTCTATAGGATAGACTTTTTACTTTAAAAAATAGAGGATGGTAGGTTTTTGAACAGGTTAAAGTGATGTCCTAAGAGCTATGAACCATTGTCTGTCACTGTTTGTCAGAATAAATAATACTGCAGGGGCAAGAAATGTGAATCAAAGAAGCTTGGTTAGAAATCTTTTATAATACAGTGAAATGGACAGAACCAGGAAAAAAAAATGCTACATAGTATCTGCAATACATACAGTTCATTGATCAACTGTGAATGATTTAGCTACTTTTTTTTTTAGGTTTTTGCGAGGCAAACAGGGTTAAGTGGCTTGCCCAAGGCCACACAGCTGCCCCTGACTTAGCTACTTTCAACAAGACAATGATCCAAGACAATTTCAAAAGATAATGAAAATACTATCTATCTCCATTGAAAGGGGTGATTAGGGCACCAGTCCTAGAATTAGAAGGACCTGAGTTCAAATCCAGTCTTAATACTTAGCTATGTGTTGGGGTGGCTAGGTGGCTTAGTGGACAAAGCACCGACCTTGGAGTCAGGAGTACCTGGGTTCAAATCAGGTCTCAGACACTTAATAATTACCTAGCTGTGTGGCCTTGGGCAAGCTACTTAACCCCGTTTGCCTCGCAAAAACCTAAAAAAAAAATACTTAGCTATGTGACCTTGGGCAAGTCATTTAACACCATTGCCTTGAAAAAACACAAACAAATGCATACGGAAACATTCTGTTTTTCATATTATTTTTATGTGATTTTCTTTCTTTATTTGGTTTGTGTCTTCTTTCAAGACATGACTATTATGGAAATATATTTTGCTTGATTGGCATATCAAATTATTTGTCATCTTAGGGAAGAAGGCAGAAGAGAGAGAGAATTTGGAACTTAAAATGAGTATTTAAAATTGTTCCTAGACTGGACAGGAGAAAGGACAGAAGGGAAAAGGAGAAAGCTTTGTTCCCAGAAAAGCAATTCTAAAAAAATGTGCTTGATCCTTTCTTTACTGAGTTGAAGGACTCTGGATGCTGAGTATTTTACATACTGTCAGACTCAATTGAGGAGTTGGGTAGTTTGGCTGAACTGATTTTTTTTCTCTCTCTTTTCAAGAAAAGATTTGTTTATTTAATGGTTTATTGGGCAGAGGAAGGACATATCCAAAAATGAAGGTGAGAGAAACAAATAAACCTTTTTTAAAAAGGTCATGGGTGAATTAAAAGAGTAAGACTCAATAGTATGGAAATAATTATTTGGTGGAGGAGAGGGCCATGGGAAGTGATAGAGATGCAAGTCTAGTGACTAAAGCTTTGCTTCTGTGTGATGCAGGGAATTAATAAATTTTTGAAAGAAGTTGAGTTTGGTTTTGGACTTTATCTGTGTTTTACTTTCAGCTTTTAGCTGGCTATAAGAGAGGATACTATTCTGGGGGGGGTGGAAATGGGGCTAGGGAGAAACAAGTGGATAAACAGGAAATCATGCTGGGATCAGCTCCACTGAGGAAACTGATTCAGTCATCTTAGCAGAGGTCCCACCCCGGGCAGAGGGAGCTCTGCATAACTTCATGTCCTTGGAATGGGAGGGGAGTATGAAACAAGCCTGCCAATGGACAGTTTTTCTCACTCTTGGATCCAGCCCTGTGATGGTAGTATACTACTAGCCATGCCCCTTCCTTCCTGAGCTTTTCTCATGCGACTATGCCTGAACAGTCCAGATAACATTAAAAAAAAAACCACATACACACAACAAAAAATTCTATTTGTTGTGATCTTGATTTGATTTCATACAATAAGGCTTTTACCTGGTTCAACCTATTTTGAACCTTGATTAACATTCCATATGGCAGTTATTATTCTGAGACTGAACTTATTCTGCTAGACCACATACATACTATCTGGTTGAGTTCTCAGAGAGTACAGGGCTATCTATATCTTTCCCTTGGTGGGGGATGGGGATCTAAGGGAACTTCTGGAAAGGCAAGGGTATCTTTTTTCTCCCACTTAATAGTATTTTATTTTTTTCTAATCACATGTAAGATAGTTTTCAACATTCATTTTTATGAGATTTTTGAGTTCCACATTTTATCTTCCTTTCCCTTCCTTCCCTCTTTCCCAAAATGGCAAGTAATCTGATATGGAATACAAATGTATAATCATATCAAACATATTTCTTCATTAGTAATGTTATTAAAGAAGAATCAGAACAAAAGAGAAAAACAAAGAGAAAGAAAAATCCAAAAAATTGGAAAAATAGTATGCCTAAATCTTCATTCACACACCATAATTCTTTCTTTGAATGTGTATAGCCATTTTCCAACCTGAGTCTTTTGTAATTGACTTGGATTATTGTATTATTGAGAAGAGCTAAGTCTATCATCATACAATATTTTGTTACTAAGTACAGTGTTCTCCTGGTTCTGCTCACCACTAAAAATCAGTTCACATAAGGGTTTGTAGGTTTTTCTGAAATATGCCTGCTCATCATATCTTATAGCACAATAGTATTCCAGCATATTCATATCCCACAACTTGTCCAGTCATTCCCCAATTGATGGGCATCCCCTCAATTTCCAATTCTTTGTCAACACAAAACAGCTTCTATCAAAAGTTTTGTACATATGGGTCTTTTTCCCTTTTTTTGTGATTTCTGTGGGATACTGATAGTTTATGATCTCAGTAGGATAGCAGTGGTATTACTAGATCAAAGAGTTTTATAGGATAGTAGTGATATTATTAGATCAAAGAGTTTTATAGTCCTTTGCACATAGTTTCAAATCACTCTACAGAATGACTGGATCAGTCTACAACTCCACCAAAAATGCATTAGTGTTCCAATTTTCCCATATAGTTTCCAACATTTATCATTTTCATTTTCCTGTCATATTAGCCAAGTGTGAGATAGTACCTCAGAGTTGTTTTAATTTGCATTCTCTAATCAATAGTGATTTAAAGCATTTTATATGACTATTGAAAACTTTAATTTCTTTATCTGAAAACTGTCTATTCTATACTTTGACCATTTATCAAAAGGGAAATAACTTGAATTCTTATAAATTTGACTCAGTTATCTATATGTTTTAGAAATGAGGCCATTTTTCAGAAACACTTGTAAAAATTATTTCCCAGCTTTCTGCTTTCCTTTTAATCTTGTTTTCATTGACTTTGTTTGTACAAGAAAGGAAGAAAAAACAAAGGAAATGTTAAAAAGTGAACATAGTGTGCTTTGCTCTCCATTCAGACACGCTACTTCTTTCTCTGGATGTGGATGGCTTTTTCCAAAACAAGTCTTTCAAGAATGTCCTTGATCACTGAACTACTGAGAGGAGCTATGTCTACCATAGTTGATCATCTCACATTGTTGTTGTATATATGTACAATGTTTTCTGCTCACTTTATTAAGCATCAGTTCATGCAAATCTTTCTAGGTTTTTTTTTTAAGTTTGGTTACTCATGATTTCTTACAGCACTATTAACAGTATTATTATTATTATTATTTCTTACAGTACTATTACAGAACAGTACAGTAGAACATTCATTTACTATAACTTGTTTAGTCATTCCCCAATTGATGAATGTTCCCTCAATTTCCAATTCTTTGCCATTTAGAAATAAGGTCTTTTATCAGAAACACTAGCTGTGAAAATTGTTTCCCAGCTTTCTCATGTGCAAAACTTTTTTAATGTAATGTAATCAAAATTATTCATTCTGCATTTCATAAAAGTATGCTTTTTAAAAATGCCATCAGGCTTCAATTAGCCCCCATCAGTTAGGTTTACAAAGGAATATTTATTGCAAGTATATAGAAAGAAGTTATCCTTTGAACTGTTACCTTAGACCCTGGGAAAAGTAACCCCACACTTAAAGGATATGCATTAAACATTAGGTCCCCGCAATGTTTATTCACAGATTTGACATAACCAACGGATCCATCACCTCTTCTACAGTTAAGAATGATCAAGCATATCAAGCAGGTCAGCTCCTTAGAACTCAGCTCTTGGGCTACTCTGCTGCTTCATTTGTGTTTGGCGTCCCACAGATCCTGTTGTGGCCATCTTCTGGGATTCTGTTGCTTGTTCCTCTGACTTATCAAAGCTCAAAAGGTCACAACCAGGACCTCTTCACCCAAAAGTAGAAAAAATAGACATAATAGCCAGATCATACCCTCATTGGGGCATATTATGCTCTATCTACTATGTAGTGGTCCTTCTGGGTTTCTGTTTCCTTATGTAGGTCCTGCTGTTCTAGCTTCATTTGGACATAGCCAGGCAGGAAAAAGAAAACTCCTTAGCTGGTTCAATTCTGACTCATTTTCTTCATATGGTGAAGTAAGAATATATGCCCATCCTCTGAATTGTGGAGCAGGACACCTTCCATTAGATGATACTATCTTTTTGGAACTAAACTCGCTTGCTGTAAGGATGGAATTCCATTGTTTAGGCCCTATTACACTAGTCTATATCTCTAGTTTACATTTCATCAAATATTGCCATAATATTTAAATACAAACTCTTCAAAGGCAGGGACTATTTGCCATTTTATCTTTATGTCATCTGCTGGTACTTTGTAGCAGGTATTTTATAAATGCTTGTTAGATTGGCTAGGCATATCTCTTATAGGCTCAAATTAAACATATAGATGCTACTTGGGGGGAAGCTAGGTAGTAAAGGGCGTAGAGCACTAATCCTAGAGTCTGGAAATTCTGGACTTTTTTTTTTAGGTTTTTGCAAGGCAGTGGGATTAAGTGGCTTGCCCAAGGCCACATAACTAGATAATTATTAAGTGTCTGAGGCTGGATTTGAACTCAGGTACTCCTTACTCCAGGGCTGGTGTTCTATCCACTGCACCACCTAGCCGCCCCTGGAAGCTCTGAATTTAAATCTAACTTTAGACACTTAAAAGTTGTGTGACCAGGGGAAAGTTACTATGTTTTTTGCTGATTTTTGCCTATTTCTTCATCTATAAAATGGTGATAATAAAAGTACATATATCCCAGGGTTCTTGTGAGGATCAAAAGATTTAATAATCATAAAATGATTAGCACAGTGCCTTCTACACTGTAGGTACTGTAAGTGTTAATATTATTATCTCTTTAGATTATCCCAGTTATTGTTCTCTCTCTCTCTCTCTCTCTCTCTCTCTCTCTCTCTCTCTCTCTCTCTCTCTCTCTCTCCTTGTGTTATCTTTATCTATATATATCTAAATTTTATTCCCATTCACTGGGAAGAGAGAATCAAGGATAAAAAGGGGAGGAGAAGCTCACAGATAGATATCTTGAATTTTTGTTTTTGTTTTGTTTTTTTTAGGGTTTTGCAAGGCAATGGGGTTAAGTGGCTTGCCCAAGGCCACACAGCTAGGTTATTATTAAGTGTCTGAGACCAGATTTGAACTCAGGTACTCCTGACTCCAGGGCCAGTGCTTTATCCACTAAGCCACCTAGCCACCCCATCTTGAATTTTTTGGAACTAGAACTCAGATCTTGTTCCATTATCAATCTCACTGTCTCTGAAGATTACCAGAAATTCAGTCATGTGTTGGATTGAAAAAAGACCTTACTTTTTTATAATTCACCAGGAAGAACACATCTAAGAATGCTACAAGGAATTGACCCTCATTGGCAAATCCCTCTATTACCTAGGTATGAGGTGATTTAATGAGTGAATACATGTTTTTCATAGTAATTTTTTTTCAGAAGAATTTGAGACTGGGAGCTTTGGAATGTTTAAGTTCTTCCAATATTTTGGACATGGAATCCCATTGATCTGCCACTGTTGATTCCCCTGTTTCCTTGACTCCCAGATAATTACCAATCTTATAGGGGTTTTTTTAACCCCATAACATCTCTCCTATCATTACTCTTCTTTGACTTCACACTTCCTACCACCCTTCAATTAGGCCTTCATTTTCTCATATGAAGCTCTGAATTGGTCTTTCTGCTTCAGATCTCTCCTACCTCTCTAATCCATCCTTCACATAGCTAATATGTGTAATGTGTAGGTCTAGCTATATTAGTCCTCTGTCTATAGACTTGAGTATCTTCTATTACTAAGTCTAAGATCTGTTTATCATTTAAATGATAAATCACATCCTGACTTCAAATTACCTTTTTTTAGGTTTGTTTTTTTTTGCAAGGCAAATGGGGTTTTGTCTTGCCCAAGGTCACATAGCTAGGTAATTATTAAGTGTCTGAGGCTGCATTTGAACTCAGGTACTCCTGACTCCAGGGCCCGTGCTCTATCCACTGAGCCACCTAGCTGACCCATCAGATTATCTTTTCAAACTGACTACATGTTGACTTTCCTTTGTGCATTCTTTAATCCAACCCAGACTGACTTTATTGCTATTTCTCTTACATGATATCTCCCATTTCCATGCTTTATACAGTTCCCCTATGACAGAAATGCATTCCTTTCTTATCTCTGTCTCTTCTAATTCCTGGTTTCCTTCAAGCCTTAGCACATACTCCTATCTCCTCTTTGAGGTCTTTCCTTATTCTACCTCCTCCCCAACTGCTAGTCCCTTCCCCATAGAATTACTTTCTTTTTTTTGGAAATAGCAGCCAAGGCCAGCTGATTGAAGGCGGAGCTGGATACACGTTTTTCTAGAGTAGCTACAGTGAAGGGGGAGCATTATGAAGCAGGGGTAGGTTTTGCAATCAAAACTAATCTAGTCAACATTCTTAAATGCCTACCAAAAGTAGAATGAAATTGCCACTTCCAGGAAAACAACATGCCACCAAAGTGCTTATGCTCCTAACCATGATGAACAATGATGAAATTATAGGAAAATTTTATGAAGACCTGGAGACCCTTATCATCAATGTACCAAAAGAGGACAAGCTTATAATTCTGGGTGACTTTAATTCTAGAGTAGGCTCAAGTTACTAGGGAGTCCTTTGGTGGAATGGAGTTGGAAACAGCAGTGGCAATGGTCACCTTCTACTGCAGACTTGAACATCTCAAGACCTTTTCATCACAAACACAGTCTTCTGTTTACTTAAATGCAATAAAACTTCCTGGATGCACCCTTGTAACAAACATTGGCAATTATTAGACTATGTCATAGTAAGTAGAAAAGACAGACAGGATGTGAGAGTGAGAAAGGCAATGTGTGATGCAGTGCTGGTCTGAACACATACTTAACTTCTCTTAGCTAAATATTCACATTGAATCAAAGTGGCAGCCCCAAGGAAAATGACAACAAGAAGAATTAATGTGAAGATATTAGAGTGTTTCTCTGAGCAGCAGCAGTTTGTTGCTAACTTAGAGGGAAAAGTGACCAACACATTGTTGACAACAGTAGAGCAGCAAAAGAGTGAGCAGCTTTCAGAAATCTGGTGTACAACATTGCAATTGCTCATTTAGGTTAGAACACTTGCAAACATCAAGTCTGATTTGATGAAAATGATGGGGAAATACTGAAGCTGCTAAATGAAAAATGAGAACTCCACAGGACTTGCCAGCAGGATAGTATAATTCATGCATTTCTAAGAAGGCAGCATTTAATTCTATCAAAAGTAAAGTCCAAGTAAAACTTGCAGAGATTGATTTAGAACTCTTGGTTCAGTAAGAAGATGGATGAAATACAATTTTATGCAGAGAGTAACAAACCAAAATGCTTTTATGATGCCCTGAAGGTTATGGGCCAAAGACATATGGTGCATCTCAACTACTCAGTGCTGATGGATCCCTATTGATTAACGATATGGACATGATCCTAGAGAGGTGGGCTGCACACCTCCATAGTGTTGTTAACAGATCGTCATCATTCAATGCAGAAGCTATTGACTGTTTACCTCAAGTTGAAGTCAATCAGTCCCTAACTGAAGTTCCAATTGAAGAACTTTTAAATGCCATTAGGCTCCTCTTAAGAGGCAAAGCACCTGGTGCTGATTCAAACTGTTTCTTTAGCTGAGACCTACAAGGTGAGGGCTCCATTGTTCATCAAAGTTGACTGAAATTTTCCAAGTTATATGGCATGAAGAGGTTATCCCCCAAGAATTCAAGGATGCCTCCATTGTTCATCTCTATAAAGGTAAAGGTAATAGATTGTCCTGTGACAATCATAAGGATATTTCTCTTTTAGTCTTTGCTGGTAAGATTCTTGCCAGAGTAGAGATTTTCAGATTGCCTTCTGTGGGGGAGGGGCAGAGGAAAGGCAGGGTGAGGTAAAAATTGTAAAATTCAAAACTTTACCAAAAAAAGATAGGTAGAAACAACTATTTTATATAATTGGAAAACAAATAAAAATTTATGTAATTAAAAAAAAAAAGATTCTTGCCAGAATTCTTTTCAATAGACTCATCCTTTTTCTGGAAGATGATCACCTCCCCAAGAGCCAATGTGGAATAGTCCATATGGTGTTTGCTGCCTGACAATTCTAGGAAAAATGCCAAGAACAGAACAAAAGTCTGTATACATTTGTAGATCTGACTAGGGCCTTTGATACTGTCAGTCATGAGGATTTATGGAAAATTATGTCAAAATTTGGTTGCTCAGAGAAGTTCATCAGTATTGTATGTCAATTTCCTGGTGGCATGCATGCCCAGGTTCTGGACAATGAATAATGCATTCAAGATTTCCCAGTCATATGCTAAGTGGTACCATGGATAGAGCATTGGCCACACATCAGACACTTCCTAGATGTGGGACCTTAGGCAAGTCACTTCATCTCTGTCTACCTTAGTTTTCTCATCTGTAAAATAGGGATCCCTTGAAAATTTTTTTTCAGCACCTACATCCCAGGGTTATTTGGGGAATCAAAGAAGTAACATATATGTTACATATTCTTTTTTGCTAAAAAGAACAAAAAACAAAAACTGAATTCTGAGTAATTGTATTGGTCCTAGAGAAGAGTCGATAAAATGTATCTCTTAGTTCTTTGCAGAAGTGGGGGACTATGGCTACAAAACTGTATATGCTGGTAAACATGCTCAATGTGTTGGTTAATTGTGATGAATTACTTCTTTCTCCTTTTTCTTTTTCAATCTTTGCTTCAAAGGATGACTCACTTGGTTAAGGAGAAGGAAAAGATATTTTCAGAAATAAGGTTGTGTAAAAACAAAAATTTCCAATAAAAATGACATTAAAATCAAAAAAAAATTTTTAAAAATTTCTCAGTCACCAATGGAATAAAAAAAATGGACATGTCCTTGTTCCCATGCTTTTTAGCATGATGTTTTCAGCCATGCTATCAAATACTGTTACTGAGGTTGAACATGGCCTCATGGTCAGTTACTGGCAAATTCTTCAACTTGAAAAGGCTACAAGCTAAGACCAAAGTTAGAATGAATATTGGTGCATGATCCTCTGCAGATGCACTCAATGCAACCTCTGAAGCTAAGATGCAGCAAAATATAAATGGATTCTCTGCTGCTTATGCTAATTTTGGTCTAACAATTAACACCAAAGAAAACACAGATGCTCTGTAAGTCAGTACCACACCATCCATATGTGGCACCATTGATTACAGCAAATGGAGAAGTTTTGAGTACTGTGGTTAAATTCAAATACTTTGGCAGTGTTCCTTCCAGGATGAAGTTGTCACAAGGAAAGTGTGGGAGAGAAGAGATATTAGACTAACTACCAAAGTGAAGGTCTACAGAGTCATTGTGCTGACCATATTTCTACATGCCTATGAAACCTAGACAGTCTACTAGTGCCATGTCAGGAAAATGAATCCCTTCCATTTAAATTGTCTTAGGAAGATTCTGAAGATCACCTGGCAGGAGAAGATACCAGACACTGAGGCCCTTTCTCGAGCTAAACTGCCTAACATTCCAACATTACTACAGAGAATGAAACTATGGTGGACTGGGCATGTTGTTAGAAAACCAGAAGTATGCTTGCCAAAAAGACTATTCTGTGGAAAACTCACATAGATCAGGCATTCACAAGGGGGATGAGAAGAAGTGATACTGGGACGTCCTGAAGACCTCTCTGATGAACTTTGGGATTGATTGTGCAGCATGGGAGACACTAGCACAGGACCATCTAGCATGGCATGGCATGACCTCATCATGAGAAGCACAGAATTGAAGCAACTCAAAGGAAATTCTCTGAGATTTTAAGTAATAGAGTATGTACAAACCTGCATTGATAGGAGTCCTCTTATATGGGAAATCCTTATATTAACAAAATCACAGGTCTAATGCTTACCTGTATCCTGTTAATTCAAAGCTGCAGATCCTTCTTTTTGATGTAATTGAAATATTTAGACACTAATTTTTTTTGGTTCATAAACTGCATTTACTTTGGATACTAGTGACAGGTGTGTGTGTGTGTGTGTGTGTGTGTGTGTGTGTGTGTGTGTGTGTACATCCCAGGTGTTCATATGGATTATTTGTGCCTGATCTGTGGTAGAGCATTCTGATCTCATATTGGGCTGATCAGCCACAGTCAGACACATTGTAATTTGCCTCAAACATAGTGATGCCATTTTGTTCTTCAATAATAAAGGACAAGAATCAACAATCAACCAACCCTCTATTTATTTTGCATATACTTAAATATGCATTGGTTGTCTACAGTGTAGGGTGTAAGCTCTTTGGAGGCAAAGAATGTATCATTTTTTCTTTTATACCTAGTACATAACTCATACTAGAATCTAAATAAATGTTTGTTTCCTGATTTGTTTTAAACAAAGCATCCTGTAAATTTCTATTGAATGGGTGGTAGATGGATTAGATTTTTTTTTCCTTTATGAAGGAGAGGTATGACAGAGAACTAACATTAGTGACTAGAAGTTACAAGGTTTTTTTTTAAACAATTAGGGCAATGGGGATAGCTCAGTGACACAATGGATAGAGCACAGGCTCTGGAGTCAAGAAGACTTGAGTTCAAATCCAGTGTCAAATACTTAATACTTACTTAGCTGTGTAGGGGTGGCTAGGTGGCATAGTAGATAAAGCACTGGCCCTGGAGTCAGGAGTACCCGGGTTCAAATCTGGTCTCAGACACTTAATAATTACCTAGCTGTGTGACCTTGGGCAAGTCACTTTAACCCCATTGCCTTGCAAAAAATCCAACCCCCCCCCAAACAATTAGAGTTATCGCAATACAGAATGCATTACTTAGAGAGGAATTGTGCTCTTCATTATTGATAGGTCTTTAGGAAAAGGCTGAATGATGCACTTAGAAGGAATACTATAGAAGGATTTATTCTTCAAAATGACCTCTTAAGTATTCTTAAGTATTTTTCAATTCTGAGATGCTATAAATCTATTAATGAGATCCCTATGTTTTTGGACTTTGGGTACTTGTTGCTCATTAACTTTCCATTTGCTCATTAACATTCCATTTGTAGATGAATTCATAATTCCCACTCTTGGACTATTTACAACTCATTTATCTTTGTATTTATACCTATACATATATACATATATATATACACACATACATATATACATGTATACATATACACATATATATCTGTATGTAGTAGATGTATTTAGAAAATATATTCACTATTGGCTATATAATTTATATCCCCATGTTACAAGCTAATGTCACTAGTGTCCAAAGTAAATGCAGTTTTTGAACCAAAAAAAATTAGTGTTTCTAAATATTTCAATTACATCAAAATGGAGGATTTGTGTCTTTGAACAAATAGGATATAGATAAGCATGTGATTTTTTTTAATATAAGGATTTCCCATGTGAGGGGACTCCTTCTACCAATGCAGGTTTGTACATTCTCTATTACCTAAAATCTCAGAGAGAATCCCAGAACACGAAGCATATTAAAGGATCACATAGTCTACTATATGTCAGGGAAGAAACTTGAACCTACATCTTCCTGGCTTTGAAGTAAATTCTCTATCTACCATGTCAAGCTGCCTCTCCTTTGTGACTTGTACAGGGTCTCAGAAAATGTATAAGGCAGAATTTAACCCCAGGTGTTTCTGTATTTAAGTCTAGTATTCTATACACCATGCTATCTATTCCCTCAGTACCAAGGGTTGAGGGTAATGAATAATCACTCTATAGTATATCTTTATAACTTACCTACATTTATGACTTAACTACAGCAATATGAAACATGACAGGAAAATGACTTGGAAAATAATACTCTAAATTAGCAAGTTAGTGAATATCTACAATTTTTCTTGTTATTATATATATATATATATATATATATATATGTATGTATGTATTGGGTTTTTGCAAGGCAGTGGGGTCACTACAAACCTATCCACCAATAAACCTATCCACCAGGGCTGGGTCACTACATCACCTAGCTGTCCCCAGCTTGTTAAATTTTTCTTGTTAAAACACAAAAGTCTTGGAGTGGCCAGGTGTCAACAGTAGATAGAGCACCAGCCCTGGAGCCAGGAGTACCTGAGTTCAAATCCGGCCTCAGACACTTAATAATTACCTAGCTGTGTGGCCTTGGGAAAGCCACTTAACTCCATTGCCTTGCAAAAACTTAAAAAGAAAACCCAGAAAAGTCTTAAGACTTTGAAAAACCATTTCATATTGCAGACAAGAAGATCAGCATTGATTGAATTAAGACTTTCTCTATGTCAAATAAATCACAAAGTAGTATTTATTAAAGGCCTTCTATGGGTCAAGCATTTTGCTATTTGTTAGGGTTAGAAAATAACTGGAAATAGTTCTTACTCCCAAGAATCTTACTGTTTATCAGAACTGACATGTACATATAAGTACATGTGAAATGAATACAGGGTTTTTGGTGGGGAGAGGGGATTAGGAAAGGCCTAATGTAGAAAGTAGCACTTGGATGTGAATTTCATAGGAAAGGAGAAGCAGAAATGATGAGAGAATGCATTTCAGGCAGAAGATATAGCTTATATAAAGCCATGGAGATGGAATGTTGTGTTTGAAGAACTACAAGAACTACAATCAGGCAGGGCTAAAGGTTGTATGAAAAGCAGTAATTTATGAGTTAGAAACCTAGATTGGTGGTAAAGGGCTTTAAAAAATGTGAGAGAAGAATTTGTGGTTTGGGTCTAAAGGTACATGATATAAGGTCTCATTAAGTAAGAACTATAATACAAGGTCTTCAATGCCCATTTAAAGAGTAGTAAATGGGGAGTCATTGAAGATTATTTTTTAAATGGGGAGTTATGTGGTCATATTTTCAGGGTGGGGAGAAGGGAAGCAGTGAGGATTAATGCCTTGTCTAGGGTCACACAATTAGTAAATGTCTCAAGGCTGGATTTGATGTCAGGTTTCTGGACTACAGAGTTAGTGCTCTGTCTACTATACCACCTATCTTAAGTCTTTTTGATCAAATTTTTAAATTAGAGTTTACTTTGGTAGAGATTTGAAGGATGCATTGGAGAGGGGAGAAATTAGAGGTAGAAAGATCAGTTAATTATGTTTCATTAGTTTATGTTGGGAGGGACAGCAGAATTCAAAAGGAGAAGGTATGATTATAAAAATATTTCAGAAGTGGTAATGACAAGACATTGCAATTTTTTGATGGTACGAATGGATCAGAAAAAGTAGACAATGACAAAGCTTTGAGTCTGAGAGAATAGAAGTCACATTAATACAAAGATTATTTATTTGTTTGTTTAAAGAAATTTTTTTTTGGTTTTTGCTAGGCAATAGGGTTAAGTGACTTGCCCAAGGTCACACAGCTAGGTAATTATTAAGTGTCTGAGGCCGGATTTGAATTCAGGTACTCCTGACTCCAGGGCCGGTGCTCTAATTATAAAGATTATTTTTGATCATTCATATCAAGTGAAGAATAAAACAAGGAGATCATCAAACCTATCCACCACTTCCATGGAGAATGTTCTGGGAACAGTCCAAATCAAAGATGGAAAAATGATGAGTCCTCCACATGCTTGTTTGTGAATGACGTTGTGCTCATTGCATCAAACCTTTTAACATTGTATAGCTTTCTAAATTAGATCCATAATCATTCAAAAGCATTTGAAAAATCAAATGGATGAGGAATGACCATTATCCCTTGTAAGATACAAAGTTGTACAGATAACCTATATAGCTGGTATAGCTTTACATATACCTTGGAAAGACATTGCAAAAGGATAATGAATGAAATCCAGAATTAAACAATTGCTTTAAGTTAATTGCACAATTCTCTAAATGACCCTAAACTTCTCCCTGAAATGAAGGCTGATCTCTTTAAAACTTTTTTTCCAGTGATGCTATATGTTTTCTAATCATGAATATTGCAGTTCTTGTCATTAATGAAAAGACGAGGGTAGGGCATAAAGGGAGGGAAGGGGGAGAAGAAGGAGGGAAGGAGAGGTACAAAAGTAGACTTCAACACTTTACAAAGAATTACTCAATAAAGGAGTTTAAAGAATACCATTAATGAAATGTATGACACCCTCCCCCAAAGAATAATCTAGTCACATAGAGCAAGTGATGGCTGATAGTTAGCCCATGTTTAGTATCCTTGTAAGGTCAAGAGAACTCAAGAACTGTCCAAAATATTGAGTGAACCCCTTGTGAAGCTATGAGTTGCACAGGATGGGCAGCCATAGATTGATTGATTCTCATTAACAATATCATAGTCCCATTGGGATCTTAGAGCAATAAATTAACAATGATATAAAATCCCCTAATTTCCTTCATGACAAGAAAGTATCACATTTTTCAAGATGGTTGAGCAAGGAAGGATGTATAATTTAATATGAAAGCAATTATAGCAGATATAGAGACTTCTTCCATAATATTGGCTAATTACCTAGCATTTTTTTTTGTAACCAATGGATAAGAGGCAAATAGTAGGAAAAAAAATTTTAAAACATAATCTGAATCATAGTACAATATAATCAGGGATGAGGGCAAGGTAATTTCAACTTTCAAATCCCTACCTTCCATGCTTGGCTTCTCACTTATTTATTTCAATATTCTTTAAAATAACAATGACAGAATGCTATGAATAACTCTAGAGATCTTGTACTTCACTGATCTAATCTTACAATTATGAAACTGAGTTTCAGAGAGGATGAATGATTTGCCTAATTTCAAATAGCTTAACAGTAAAACCAATATGAGAACTCAGATTTTCTATCAGGTCTTATCTCCTGCTCATGTTCTTTTTGTCTTATCACAATCTTTCTCTCCCTACTTTTTTCCTCTACTCTTTTGATGAGGATACAATGTTGAATATTCTAGGCATTGTTACTATTTGGTTAATGCACAATCACTTTGAGGTCAATTCTCTCCTCAACATACTGGAAGTAAATGTTACTATTATCTGTTACAGCTGGTTAATAACTATATTATTGGACACTTAAAAATGGAATATTTTTCTAATGAGAGAAAAAGGTTTCATAGTAGCATTGGAATCTAATAGACCCAAGTATTCTTTCCTGATACCAAATCTAGCTTGTGGTTCCATTCCCAACTCAATGCCCACCAAGATTAAGTTAACAGTGAATCAACTAAATCTGCTACAGATTTACCACATAAATTTAAGTCTAGTGATTAGTAGATCATTATTACAAGTAGAGTTATGCCATAGAGAGCTGGCCTCAGAAAAACTTAGGTTTATGGTCTGCCTCTGCTGCATATGAGTTGGATGAGCCTGCACAAGTCACTTAAACTCTTAGTTCTTTGGGAAGTTAAGACTCTAATTTGCTGACAGACTACTAACTGGCATTGGTAGAGGGAATTCCATATGGATCACAGATCTAGTTTTTAGCTTACCACTATTACCACTGTTTCAAAAAGCTCCTCCTGACTCCAGGACTAGTATTCTATTTATCCAGCTGCCCTCCTTCCCCCACAAAATCTTACTTTAAGACTAGACCAGATTATGTTATTTTATTTTGATGATGTTCTGTTTAATACTGACCAAATTACTCTGAACCCATTTAACCTCTTGGTGTCCCAGGCAATTGTGGATAGACACCAATAAATGAAGCTTCCTTATCTAGAGTTTTATATGCCACACATATAACCATACAGGTTTGGACTAATAGAGATTGATGCATAGATAGAGCATGTATGTGCTAGGCAGAGTACTAACTAAATGTTGGGCACATAAATATAAGCAAGAAGGAAAGTCCCTGCTCTTAAGGTTTTCACATTTTAATGAGAGAAGACAACACATAAAGGATATTTGGAGACATAGACCTTTGAATAGCATGATGGAAGCCTGGAAAGATGACTTAAAAGAGGAGAATCCAAAGTTATGGTAAGTAGGAAGATGGAGATGATGACTGATTTGCTACATGATATGGAGATAACTAGGAAGCAGGAGTACAACTGATCTGGATATTCCTCAACTCAGATTTCAGTGGCTTCCTGTTGCTTCTAGATTAAAATCTGAAGTTTAAAGTCCTTCAGGACCCTGCCCCAAATTACTTTTTCTTTTTCATTATATATTATCCCATTTCCTATCCTCTGCATTCTTGTCAAAGTGACTTTCTTCTGATTCCTCACACACAATACTCCCCTCTCCTGTCTATGGGTCTTTGTATTCATTACCACCACCACCACCCTCCCCATGTCTGAAATTTATTACTTTCTCATTTCTATCTCTTAGAATCCCCTACCTAATTCAGACTCAGCTGAAATACTAACTTCCACATGAAATCTTTTGAATCTCTGACAGCAAATAGCCCTTTTGAACTACTTTGTATTTATTTTGTATTCTCTATACTTACACTATGAGTATGCATGTATGCATTATAGAGAAGACTATAATGATAACTATAAAACTCCATACATACATATACATATGCACACATACACATACACCACAGGGGAACCTATATATCTAGTCTCTTCTTAGAATATTATTCTCCTTCTTTCTCTGTAAGTACACACTCTCACATATTCTTTTGGTATAGTGTGTATGGTCATTGTCCATTCTCAAAGAAGACCAAAATGATATTGCTGCATTATAGTTAAGATACAGGGTATCTAGATGTGGCTGATCAGACTAATATGAATTGGAAGGCTCTACCCTACGTAAGCTACCATATGAACAATATATATATACTACAAATAAAGTCTCTGCCTTTAGAACAGTCAGGCAACAAGTATATTTTAAATACTGTGTGCCAGGTACAATGATAAGCATTGAGACAAAAAGGAAAGCAAAAACAACCTTGGCTTTTAAGGAGCTCGCTTTCTTTAATTTTTTAAATAAATTTATTTATTTTTGAATTTTACAATTTTCCCCCAAATCTCACTTCTCTCCCCCTACCCCCCCCACAGAAGGCAGTTTGTTAGTCTTTACATTGTTTTCATGCTATACACTGATCTAAATTGAATGTGTTGACAGAGAAATTATATCCTTAAGAAAAAAAAGTTAGCGGCGGCTAGGTGGCGCAGTGGATAAAGCACTGCCCCTGGAGTCAGGAGGACCTGGGTTCAAATCCGGTCTCAGACACTTAATAATTACCTAGCTGTGTGGCCTTGGGCAAGCCACTTAACCCCATTGCCTTGCAAAAAGCTAAAAAAAAAAGTTAAAATGTAAGAGCTTAGCAAGATTACATAATAGACAACTGTTTTTTTTTTTAAATTAAGGGTAATAGTCTTTGGTCTTTGTTCAAACGCCACCATTATTTTTCTGGATACAGATGGTATTCTCCATCACAAATATGCCCAAATTGTTCTTGATTGTTGCACTTATTAAATGAGCAAGTCCATTAAGGTTAATTATCAACCCCATGTTGCTGTTAGGGTGTACAATGTTCTTATTCTGCTCATCTCACTCAGCATCAGTTCATGCAAATCCCTCCAGGCTTCTTTGAATTCCCATCCCTCCTGGTTTCTAATAGAACAATAATGTTCCATAATGTACATATACCACAATTTGTTCAGTCATTCCCCAATTGATGGACATTCATTCAATTTCCAATTCTTTGCCACCACAAACAGGGCTGCTATGAATATTTTTGTACAAGTGATGTTTTTACCCTTTTTCTTGATCTCTTCAAGGTATAGACCCAGTAGTGATATTGCTGGATCAGAGGATATGCATATTTTTATTGCCCTTTGGGTGGAATTCCAAATTGCTCTCCAGAAAGGTTGGATCAGTTTACAAGGAGCTCATATATGCAGGATCTATATAGAGTAGATGTGAAGTATGAAAGGGGAAAATAGCCTCTTGGAGAAGGTGGTGGTTGAACAATATCTTAAATGAAGCCAGGGGAACTAAAAGGTTGAAAATTATGGAAATAAGAGATGGAGTGTGTTCTGTGGAACACAATAAGGAGGTGAGTTTTACTGGATTATAAAGTGTGTGAAGAGTAAAATATAAGAAGGGTGGAAAAGTAGGAAGGGGGCAAATTGTGGAGAGTTTTAAATTCCAAATAGGAATTTACATTTGGTCCTAAAGATGGTACTTATCTATTGAAGTCTGAGTAAGGGAAAGGTATGCTGTATTTTATGCATTTCTGAGTTTCTAAACTTTGTGTCATCTGAGGCTTCCTTAAAACTCCCCCAATTTCCCATTTAATTTCTTATGCCAACTCACACTATATCAGAACTGCAGTGAGTGAAGTTGTGATGTGGAAGGAATAATGATTGTTATTTAATCATCAGCTAATTTAGAAGCAAATAACTGGTTCTCTTCTACATCAGAAGGGTTTTTTTTAGTTTTTTTTTTGCAAAGGCAAATTGGATTAAGTGGCTTGCCCAAGGCCACCCAGCTAGGTAATTATTAAGTGTCTGAGGTCGGATTTGAACCCAGGTACTTCGGACTCCAGGGCCAGTGCTCTATCCATTGCACCACCTAGCCTCCCCATCAGAAGTTTTTAACCTGAAATCCTGTGAACTTTTTTTATATTTATGAATCTATCTCTATACATATAAATATGCACATATCTATATTAAAACATAGATATATACTCATCAATGATAATTGTGTATTATAATAGTTTTCTCTGTATTCAAGGGTAAATTATTTTATGCATTTAAGACAAGAATTTATAATGCTGTCGAAGGGATCTATGACACAAAAAGGGTTAAAAACTATATATAGTTTGATTTTTTATTAATATCATTGAAATAGTGAATGTGATTATTTTATCTTGACTAAAGGAAGTTGATCACATTTCCTCATAATATACCTAAATTCATCTAAAAGTGGTTGATTAGAAGCTGCTGTGTATCAACAGGTTACAGTTCATATCAACCTCTCAGATAGAAAAATAATAATATATTCATTTGAAATAGTGGAAAACAGTCACTTGAGCCTGAGGAAAAAACTTCAAATTATTTGGCTTCTTGGGCTGTATACAGAAGATTCTACTAATAGCAAAAGAAAGTTCAGCTCTGCAAACTGTTTCAATAGCCTTTATAGCATTAATTTTGTCTTATGTTAGTATAGTGCTGGTGCATAGTATAATATGTTTAATTCAAAAGCTCCTAGTACTCCAAGCCACATTTTAGAATCTAATTTACTGGAAGACTGATTTCTTTTAGACCTAGCCAAATTTCCTTTAGGTAGGACTGTGCTAATATGATTGACTGAGAATAGTATCCTTTTTGGGGTGGACTGATTTTATCTGTGACCCAAGGTCATGTGAGAATTGTTTTGATGCAGTCATTCCTTCCCTGGCACAATTCTGTTTCCCTGGAGGCCTTGTGTTTTATGTAGATGTCCCCCAAAGTTACCTCTGAACTTTCTTTTCTCACCCCTACCTTTTACACACACACACACACACACACACACACACACACACACACACACACACACAACTCAAAAGGAGGGAAACAAATTTTATTCTTAAAGAAAGATCAAAAGATTAAAACTTAGAGGGAAAAACAAAATACTTGCTGGAAAGTTTGTTATACTTCATTCAGCAAGTCATTTTCACTTTAACATTAATATTTAAGTGAATGATTCTAATCTACTGATTCTGCAGATTAGATAAACCTGTAATCATTTTTCAAGGCTTTCTATTTAAGGTGGCAAATACTCAATGGGAAGAATTCAGACTTGTTTTCCCAGAATGGATCTTCATAAACTGCTGAGAGAGCTACCTGCTCTAGACATGGTGGTTAATGCTAGTCTCATGAGATTTGGAAAGACTGGGATTGAAATGCTGGTCATGTGACTCTGGGCAAGTTATTTAATATCAGTGCCCCAGACTTTCTCTCTCTCTCTTTCTCCCCCTGACCCTTTCCATTTCCTTCTCTTCCTCCCTCTCTCCTCTTTCATTATTTTTATTTATTTATTTTTGAATTTTACAATTTTCCCCCAAATCTAGATTTCCTCCCCCCCAGAAGGCAGTCTGATAGTCTTTACATTGTTTCCATGCTATACATTAATCTAAATTGAATGTATTGAGAGATTCATCATATCCTTAAGGAAAAAAATAAAATATAAGAGATAGCAAAATTACATTATAAGATGGGGGTTTTTTTAATTAAAGGTAATCAATCGTCTTTGGTCTTTGTTCAAACTCCACAATTCTTTTTCTGGATACAGATGGTATTCTCCATCACAGATATGCCCAAATTGTCTTTGATTGTTGCACTTATTAAATGAGCAAGTCCATTAAGATTGATCATCAACCCTATGCTGCTGTTATGGTATACAATGTTCTTCTGGTTCTGCTCATCTTGCTCATACAAATACCTCCAGGCTTCTTTGAATTCCCATCTCTCCTGGTTTCTAATAGAATAATAGTGTTCCATAATGTACATATACCACAATTTGTTCAGTCACTCCCCAATTGATAGGCATTCACTTAATTTCCAATTCTTTGCCACCACAAATAGAGTTGCTATGAATATTTTGTACAAGTGATGTTTTTAGCATTTTTCATTATCTCTTCAGGGTATAGACCCAGTAAGGTATTGCTGGATCAAAGGATATGCACATTTTTATTGCCCTTTGGATGCAATTCCAAATTGCTCTTCAGAAAAGGTTGGATGAGTTCACAGCTCCACCAACAATATATTAGTGTCCCCAGATTTCTCACATCCCTTCCAACATTGATTATTGTCCTTTCTGGTCATATTTGCCAGTCTGTTACTCTGTCCTCTTTAAGGATATTCCTACAATAATGAAATATTAGTCTCACTAAAAGAAACAAGCTCACACATTTCCAAACAAAAATTAAGCATCTCCTTCTTCCCCTCACAATTGCCTCATTCTAAAAGGTTCAAAGTACAATGTCTTTGCTGCTCAAGGTTCTAAAGACCTAATTATTTTTAAAAAGGCAGAATCTGTATCCTCTGATAGAAACTTGCAGGACCAGAAATTCAGAGCTCAGTTAAGCTAATCTCATTTTATGAAAAATAAAATGGGTACTTAGAGGGGGGAATGGTTTGTGTGCCTTGTCAATATGCTTCTGAAGTGCTTGAGGACCTTTTGAATTTTTTCTCTTAGGACAAAATTCTTGCTCTCCAGCTAGACTAGTTAACATTTATTATTTGACTAGTAAATCTTTATACCAAGTACAAAGGTCAGTTACAATTCATCCTCAGTCTAGAATTATCGAATATGAATTAATGGTATTATCTTTTGACAAACTTGCCAGGCCTATAACAACTTAATTTCTAATTAATGAATTTTAATTTCTAATCCCCTAAATACTTACTCTCCATTCAGTATTTACAAATGCACTAAAAATAACAAACCCTGACTTGGAAGTGCATAAAGATTGTTTGTACATAGTTATTTTTATATTGTCTCTCCCATTAGATTGCTAGTTCCTTAAATAGTAGAAACTGTCTTTATTTTTTTATCCCTAGCATTTAACACAGTACCTAGCTCATAGGAGTTGTTTAATTAATGTTTATTGACTTACCAAAATATAATGAAAAAGAGAAGTTTCTTTAAAAAGTCAGGATCATTGATGAGTTTTCTTTAGAGAATATTGCCTGCTAGAGCAGAGAGAATTTCGGATTTTGAGGCAAAAATTCTGAGTTCGGATCTGGGGCTTGCTATTTACTACTTGTCTGATCCTAGACAAGTTAGTTCACACCACTGGGTATCAGTTTCCTCATCTGTAGAATGATATGGTTGGGGATCAGGTGGGTTGTGCAGTGGGTAGAGCACCAACCCTGGAATCAGGAGGATCTGAGTTCAAATATGGCCTCAGATACTTAATAATTACCTATGTGACCTTGGGCAAGTCACTTAACCCTTTGCCAAAAAAAAGAATAATAGTGGTTGGACTGTACAATCCCACAATTCTTTCAAGTTCTAAGTCATATGTTCTATGCATTGTTATATAATATATAATGAAAAAGGGATTCTTTAAGAAATTTGGTACACAAATATCTGTATGCTATAAGGAGAGAGAGAGAGAGAGAGAGAGAGAGAGAGAGAGAGAGAGAGATGAAATGTAGGATTTTAAAAAGGCACCTGGTTTGATAGAATCACATGACACAATAGAAATTACAACTAAACTTTCTAAATTAAGAAATCCCAAACTACATTGAAAGACATTCATTACAGTAAATTGTATTCATGGGTGTGGACTCTGATACTTAGACTAAAAGAGTAACACTCTAGGAGTCAGACTTGTTTTTCCTCCTAATCTGCCAAACGTGTTTGTATTGGGCAGGAAGTGAAGCAGCTTCTCAGAGGAAGCCCAACATCTGTATTTTGTCAGATGAGGTAAATCATACTTTTACCTTGGCTTTGAGAGTCTAGGCTGAATTTTTTGTCTTCCAATTAAAGGGTAGAGAGATAGCAAGCAAGTTGGACCAGACACTTCTTTTTCTACACAGTTATTAACTTAGATATTAACTTAGCATGTTATACCTAGAATAAAGATTAGTCAGAATTAATTGGTTGTTAAAACCTGACAAGCAGTTCTCTTAAAAAAAAGTCTCAGTGATATCACAGTGATGATTAAGGCTACCTTGATTGGTTTAAGATATTATCAAATGCAGAATAAGTGTAAGAACCATCCATTCTTTCAATGAACATTTATTAACCATCCATTGGATGTGGAGCACTGTATTAAGTCATCAATGACTTATTTCAAGTTACATTTCTGGAGGATGATATAACTTGTGGGGGGGGGGATTTGTATTGGTGCGAAGAAGAGAATGAAGGCAGTTGATAACTCTGGTAGAACCTACTTAGGCAACAAGAAATTAAAGTTACTATTTTGGCACTTTGTGCTTTGTAAATTTCAAAGTGTAAACTTAAATGTAATTTTTTTCATATAATATCAGTTACTACTACCCCATTTTGAATAGAAAAAATTATACATTTGAGTATTTCTTTAAAAAAGATAAAGAATGTTATGATGACATGATACCAAGTTTTTTAGAGAATCAAATAAACATTTGGTAATAACAAATAATTTTTGTTCCTTATTCATTTTCAATTTACTTTTCTCCCTGAATGGCAGCATCTTTTTTTTTTCTGGAGTAGATTTTGCAATTTACTTGCTTCTCATTTGGCTTAACCCATTCCAGTTTAAAGCTAGAACAATGACCTGGATTGGGAGTAGGCCAGTCGTTGCTTATCTCCTCTCGAACTCCTCAAAATGAGATATCTTAGCGCCGAGTTTCCTAGGATCGAACCAAAAAAAAAACTCCGAAAGGGGGAGAAAGGGAAGGATCCATATTCATTTTCTCATTACTCTCACCAGTCTTTCTCCCCAAGTCCTTCCCTCTTCAGCCGAAATATGTTATCCAATGGATAGGAACACAATCCTACTTTACTCACACCTGGTGAATCCTGTGATTCATTAGTCACACTTCTCCCCTTCCAGCAGATGGTAGCAACCATTAGAATGTTGCCCGGGAACTTAGGGCTCGGCCGCAGGAATGTTTCGGAGTTAGTTGCCTTGTTGGTTCAGTGGGGTTAACACTGTTGGGAGAGGAGGGGCCTAGGCTGGATCCCCACGTACTTGGAAATCTAAGTATTTTAGAGGGTTGGAGTTCAGGGGCTCCCTTGGTTAAGAATAGATCCCTTGGTAGTGCGGAATATTAAGCTGGAAACCAAAAGAGGAGCGGACACCTTGCATAAACTGCTGTTACACACCCTGTTAAGAGAGACTAGGGGTGGCAGGAGGGACGAGGATTGCCTCGTCCCGCCGCCGCCCCCCTCCCCCCCGAGTTCAAGATGCCCGTGAAAGGAGACCGTCTGTTTTCCTACAGGCGAGAACTGTCAGCCTATGTTCCTGTGAGTATCTTACGTGTGCTTAGGGGCTGGGCCCAGGGTTAGGCGCCTACTGGGAGAGACTGTCTGCATTTTGAGGGGTGGATTTAACTCTCTGTCCTCTGTATAGCTGCTCCACAGGTGTTTACGATTGGGATTGTTTGCTGAGGAACATGCAAAACCGTCTCCAACAAACCCCAGCTCCTCTATGCTGAAAAATTGGAGTTGCATATCCTCTGTCAAGACCGTCGTTCACTGCTAACCACTCTTGATTTGAGGACTGTTACTACTAAGATTTGATTTTCCGTACTTTCCTATGGCCTGATTTTCTGCCCTTTGCAATGACCGGTCGTAGCTCCGGATAAAATTCAGCCTCGGTCCACTCCCCTCAGAGACTTAGAAAAACTCTGCCTTGAACCGTGACCTGGTTGAATAATGATCTAGGTAGAAAATGCCCCGGACTACCCAGAGTTTATATCCAAGCTGAGAGACAGGGAAGCTGTGAAAATTCTGAGGTATTTAAATAATTAATCTTATCAATTTCTTTAAACAGAAAGGTGTTTGAAATAAGCCTGTCTCTTTAAAACAACACTCCCACAAAAGATTGCTTTTGAAGTAAAACCAAATTGTTTTGAAGAGGGCAAGGGGTTAGGTTTATCGAAGAGTGTGCTGGATCAAGAAATAAATAAATACTTCTTTGCCCCTGTATCAGTCTTACTGTTGAGCACTTGACTAAGTTTTATGTAAAGTCTTCTTTTCTTTTTTTTCTCCATTCCTCCCTCCCTTCCTTCCAGTTTAAGTGGTGAGCTGTCTGGGATGTCTACTATAGTTTAAACTTTCTTAAAATGTTTAGGAATTTGGGAGTGGTTAGCTTCAGGGTTTGGAATGGAATATGCAGCCCTTTGCCTCTATTTTCTTTTCAAAACTTAGAATTACTTTTTGCCTATGTGATTATTGGCAATTTCTTTGCAGTGCTTAGGGGACAGTTGCCATCTCATAGACACTAGCACTGCAGATGATGCATTTGAAGTTGGTAAGGTAGGGAGAAAACTACAGGACTACTGAAATAGACTCCAAACAAACAGGTTTTCTGGCATTCTCTCTCCTCCCCTTTAGCTTCTATCCTTCAGTAGCTCCCATCAATTAAATTTATTTTCCCTTTAGTCATAGAACTTTTCATATCCCTTCTCAGCCCCCAGGCCTTCTGTGGCACTTTGACTGAAGATTAAAGATCAATCTCCTTTGCTAGGCATTTTCCTTGAAAGTATATGGAGTTGGGGTGGCTAGGTGGGGTAGTGGATAGAGCACGCACCCTGGAGTCTGAGTTCAAATCTGGCCTCAGACACTTAATAATTACCTCACTGTGTGGCCTTGGGCAAGCCACTTAACCCCATTTGCCTTGCAAAAAACCTAAAAAAAATATGGAGTCATCTGTATTTGGGAAAACTATATTTAAAAATATTAGCCTCCATTCTCTTACCAGATCTTTCTTGTACATACAAGCAGGTACCACCCTCCCTTGCCAGCCCTATCTCACAGTACTGCTTTCTACTTTTCAATCAAATTGAACCACTCTTTGTCCCCTATATATCTTGTATTGCCTTCTGTCCTCCTTTATGGTACTTATGGTTGAAATGTGCGGCCTCACCCCATTTCTGTCAAATTCCCACCCATCTTTTAAAATCCATCTCTAGTGCCAATTCTTCCATGATGAGACTCTAATCCTGGTTCTCTTCAGTGAGCAAAATCTCCATCAAAACTCTTTGAGATTTTCAGGGAGGCTAGGTGGCACAGTGGATAGAGCACCAGACCAAGAGTCAGGAGTACTTGAGTTCAAATCCAGCCTCAGACACTTAATAATTTCCTAGCTGTGTGGCCTTGGGCAAGTCACTTGACCCCATTTGCCTTGCAAAAAACTAAAAAAAAAACTTTTTTTGAGATTTTGTTTTAAATCTCTTTTATCTTTTGATGAACATTTTTTTTTTATTTTTGACATTGACTTCTTTTCACTGAGGTGGTAAAGTGAATAAAGCTCTGGATTTGGAGTCAGGAAAACCTTAGTTCAAATTTGGCTTAGATTTAGGCATATCACTCAACCTCTGCTTGCCTTAGTTTCCTCATCTCTAAAATGGAAATAACAATAATAGCACCTGCCTCCCAGGGTTGTTGTGATGATCAAATAAGATAATAATTGTGAAATGCCTGAAACATAAAATGTGTTATATATATTTTAGCTGCTATTATTATTATTACCACCATTATCTCACCTGCATCTCTTTATGCAGTATTCTGTATCTATTGTGCCATCTTCCATTTTTGCAAAGAAGGGAGATATGTTTATTCAATGATGTCAGAACCATGTTTGGTCATCTTGACTACCTAGACATCAGATTGTTTTATTTTTCCATTTGCAGTCATTTTATATTTTATTTTTCTGGTTTTGCTTCCTTCACTCTATGAAGTAACTCCTTACTTCTCTGAATTGTTAATATCCATTGTTGTTCCATTGCTCTTGTATTTTAATTCATTTTCTCATTACTCAAATGGTAGGAATCTACTTTGCTTCCAGTTCATTATTACTACAAAAAAGTATTGCTGGTTATATTGTGATGCATGTGGAATCTTTATTTTTGTCTTTGACCTCTTTGGAATATGTGTCTGATAGTAAGATTTCTAGGTCACTTTTTTCTTTTTTGGTTTTTATAAAACAATGGGATTAAATGGCTTGCCCAAGATTACACAGCTAAATAAGTATTAAGTGTCTAAGGTGGAATTTGAACTCAGGTCCTCCTGACTCTAGAACCTGTGCTCTATCCACTGTGCAACCTAGCTGTCCCACTTTTTTAAAACATAACTCCAAGCTGCTTTTCAGAATTCTTTGACTATTTCATTTAGCCATCACAGTCTAAGAAATGAATCCTGCAGAAGATAGAATTTGAGCTAAGTCTTAAAGGAAGCCAGGAAAATAAAGAGGAAAAGGTGGGAAGAGAGAACATTCTAGACATGATGAAGAATGACTGATGCAAAGGGATATGGATAGGAGATAGAGTATTGTGTAAAAGGAACAACAAGTTGGAAGTGTTTGGAATAGGGAGCAAAGTAAGAAAATTGGAAAGTTTAAAAAAGGGAGCTGTTGTGAAGACATTTGATTTGATTTTTTGTTTTTTTTAGGTTTTTTGCAAGGCAATGGGGTTAAGTGGCTTGCCCAAAGCCACACAGCTAGGTAATCATTAAGTGTCTGAGGTCAGATTTGAACTCAGGTAGTCCTGACTCCAGGGCTGGTGCTCTTTTCCACTGCACCATCTAGCTGCCCCTGTGAAGGCATTTGAAAGACACAATTTTATATTTGATCCTGGTGCTAATAAGGAAGTTCTGGAGTTTATTGAATAGAGAGATGGCATGATCAGATCTACACTTTAGGAAAATCATTTTGGCAACTGAATGGAGGATGGATTGAAGAAAGGAAAGATCTGAGGCAGTCCAACCTGAAGGCCCTTGCAAGTAGTTAGTTCTAAAGTGAGTTGATCAACATCCTCACCTTTTTTACCATGCAAGTAGAAAGAATGGTCTATTTAGAGAGATAAAGAATGGGCTATTTTTGAAGGTAGGAATAACAAGACTAGAGAACCAACAGATTGTATAGTCTACATGCTCCAGACATTTAATAATGTTCACATAATTAACCTCTTCAGATTGATCCAGGTCTGGATTGATAGATTTGTGAGAAGAGCATGATCCTTGTCAGTTCTCTCGATAAGTTTTGAGAGGATGTAGTATATATCATCTTTGCTCAGGAAGTAAATTTTTTCATTTAGGTAATTAAAAGGCTCCATTTAACCTCAGAGTGACAATTTTATTTGCTCATTCATTTAGTCAACAATTATTATCTTCTAATCTGAAAGATATGGGACTAAAGGACTAGAAACATAATAGGAGACCTAATTTTTGGAGGGCCTTGAATTTCAAGCTAGGAATGAATATTATGCCTTAGTTCCATTTTATTATATGATAAAAACAATTTAAAAATCCAACACACTAGTGATCTCAAACAGAAGTAGTTATATATTGTGGGAATTGATGCATTTATCTAAACTTCTGAAATGACTTCTTTAATCATTTGGCCATAGGATTAAGTGACAGAGATAAAAGTAGAAGTAATCCTTTGCCTTAGTTCTGTCTTCTTTTTTCTCAAATTGTATAGAATATTTTTCTTTTTTTAGATTTTTCAAGGCAGTGGGGTTAAGTGGCTTGCCCAAGGCCACATGGCTAGGTAATTATTAAGTGTCTGCGGCCAGATTTGAACTCAGGTACTCTTGACTCCAGGGCTGGTGCTCTATCCACTGCATCACCTAGCCGCCCCTAGAATATTTTTAAAAAACTGATAGAGCACTCATTTCAAGTCATCATTTTTTTTTTTTTTTAGGATTTTGCAAGGCAAATGGGGTTAAGTAGCTTGCCCAAGGCCAGGAAGCTAAGTAATTATCAAGAGTCTGAGATTGGATTTGAACCTAGGTACTCCTGACTCCAGGGCCAGTGCTTTATCCACTGCGCCACCTAGCCGCCCCTCAAGTCATCATTTCAAGGAAATTTATTTCCTTAATATGACCTTAAATCTACAAAATAAATTTTAATGGTACTCTTGAATCACCATACCAGTGATCAGCTTTTTTTCCTTCAAAACTTCTCCATTAAACTGCTGAAAAGATAAATTTTTAATGATAAAATATTCAGAAAAACAGGGTGCAACTGGAGGCAGA
The DNA here is from genome assembly GCF_037893015.1 of Macrotis lagotis. Lineage (NCBI taxonomy): Eukaryota > Metazoa > Chordata > Mammalia > Peramelemorphia > Peramelidae > Macrotis > Macrotis lagotis. The sequence goes on along the minus strand of NC_133666.1, from coordinate 109,622,076 downwards.
GCCAAAATGGAGGCATTAAGGCAGCATTTCCTGAGAACTCCAACCCCCCTAACCCCCCAAAAACAAAGAATGGCTCTAGCCAAAATTTAGAGGGACCAAAACCCACAGAAAGACTGAGTGATACATTTTCCCAGTCCAAGATAACTTAGAAGTTCCCTGGGAAAGGTGTGTTTCACCAGGATGTAGGGTTGGAAAAAAAAAGCCGCAGCACAGCCCAGCCCAGCTCAGCCCAGCCCAGAGATCACTGGCAACAGCTTGAAGGGGCAGTGAGAGAACTCTGCTGCACCTGGGTGAGTGGTGGAGTGAGGAGCACGGCTTCAGAATCTGCAGTGAGAATCAGGAAAAAGCAGCCTGCACCCCCAGAGATGGTAAAGGAAGTCTGCAGAGATTTCTCTGCTCTCCCTGGGGTAGGACTCTGCTGTTTGCCTACACTCAGATATTTCAGTTTGGGCTTCCATACTAAATAACCAAGCTGGATCTCTCCTTATAGCCCTAGGGCAGAGGGGAGTGCTGTGGTCATGTACTTATCAAAGCACAGACTAGAGAGCATAAAACCTTGAAGGAATAAAGGTCCCAGTGGGATGTCTCCCCCCCCCCCAAAAAAAAAGCCAATCCCAAAGCCTTGGAAGTGCTGTAAATTAGTCTTGGGCTGAGGAAATGAATAAACAACATAAAAGGAAGAATCTGACCATAGGGAATTACTTTAGTCCCATGGAAGATCAAAATACATACTCAGGGGTGGCTCTGTGGCACAGTGGATAAAGCACTGGCCCTGGAGTCAGGAGTACCTAGGTTCAAATCCGGTCTCAGACACTTAATAATTACCTAGCTGTGTGGCCTTGGGCAAGCCACTTAACCCCATTGCCTTACAAAAAAAAAAAAACACATATACTCAGATGATGACAAAATCGAAGTTTCTGTATCCAAAACCTCCAAGAGAAATAGAAAATGGGCTCAAGACTATGGATGAACTCAAAAAAGACTTTAAAAAGCATTTAAGGGAGGTGGAGGAAAAATTGGGAGGAGAAATGAGGATGAAGTAGACAAATCATGAAAACCAAATCAAAAGCTTGGTGAAAGATATATACAAAAGAATACTGAAGAAAATAATATGTTAAAAACCAGTTTAGGGGGGTGGCTAGGTGGCACAGTGGATAGAGCAGCAGCCCTGGAAGTCAGGAGGACCTGAGTGCAAATCCAACCTCAGACACTTAATAATTACCTAGCTGTGTGGCCTTGGGCAAGCCACTTAACCCCATTGCCTTGCAAAAAAAAAAGGCAAAACAGGGTTGGCTAGGTGCCACAGTGGATAGAGCAGCAGCCATGGAAGTCAGGAGGACCTGAGTGCAAATCCAACCTCAGACACTTAATAATTACCTAGTTGTGTGGCCTTGGGCAAGCTGCTTATCCCCATTGCCTTGCAAAAACTAAAAAACAAAAACAAAAACAGTTTAGGCCTAATGGAAAAAGCAAAACAAAAGGCAAATTAGGAGAAGAATGCCTTAAAAAGCAGAATTAGCCAGCTGGAAAAGGAGAGAAAAAAAGCTCTCTGAAGAAAATAACTTCTTCAAATGCAGAATGGAACTAAAGGAAGCTGATGACTTTGCAAGAAAGCAGGAAGAAACAAAACTCTGCCCAAAAGGCCAAAAATTAGAAGAAAATGTGAAATATCTCATTGGAAAAAAAAACCTACCTTGAAAACAGATGCAGAAGAAATAATTTAAAAATTATTGGGCTATCTGAAAGCCACAACCAGAAGAGCCTAGACTTCATTTTTCAAGAAATAATACATCAAAATTGCCCTGAGATCCTAGAAGCTGAGGGTAAAATAGAAATTGAGAGAATTCACCAGTCACCCCCAAAAGAGATCCCAAAAGAAAAACTTACAGGAATATTATAGCCAAATTCCAAAAGTCCCAAATCAAAGAGAAAATTCTAAAAGCTGCCAGAAACAAACAAGTCAACTACTGAGGCTCCTTAGTCAGGATTACACAGGATCTGGCAGCATCCACATTAAGCACTCGTAGGGATTGGAATATGATATTCCAGAAGGCAAAAGATCTTGGTTTACAACCGACAATCAATTACCCAGCAAAACTGAACATCCTCTTTTCAGGGGAAGAGATGGACTTTCAATGAAACAGGGGACTTTCAAACTTTCCTATTGAGACAGCCAGAGCTGAACAAAAGTTTGATCTCCAAGTACAGGACTCTGGTGAACCATAGAGGGAGTGGAAGAAAGTAACTATGAGGAACTTGATGATGTTGAACTGTGTGTACTCCTGCACAGGAAGAAGATATTGATAATTCATATGAACTTTCTCATTTATAAGAGCTGTTGGAGCATATATAGATAGGACATAGGAAGGAGCAGACTATAATGGTATGATGTGGTAAAGGGATGGAGTCAATGGGTGATAGGGGAAAGTACTGGGAGGAAGTAAAAAGAGATGAAGAAGAAGCTGAGATATTTCTCATAAGAGTCAAGTAAAAGCTTTTTCAGTGAAGTGGGGGGGGGAGGCAAGGGGGAATAAATGAGCCTTCATTCTCATCGGAAATGGCTCAGGGAGGAAAAGATATACACATTTGATAGAGTGAGGAAATCCATCTTGCCTCAGAGAAGGATGGGAGGAAAAGGGACAAGATGAGGGGGAATGGGGGGGAGGGAAGGGGGGTAATAGGTGATAGAAGAGAGAGAAGATCGAGGGAGAGGGTACTCAGATTGAACACACTTTTGGACAGGGTCAGGATGAAAGGAGAGAGAGAATAGAATAAATGAGAGTGGGGAGAAATAGAGTGGAGGGACAGCTAGTAATAGTAACTGAGGGAAAAATATTGAAGCAATTTCTCTGGTGGTCTAATGATAAAGAAAGCAACTCACCCCAGAAATAGAGCCATTGAAATCTGAACACAGATGAAAGTACAATTCTTTTTTTTTCTTTTTCTCTATTCTTGAGGTTTCTCATCTTCTTGAGGGGGGGGGTTATGTTTATTCTTATAACATTCAATTTACATCAATATATGGCATGGAAACAATGTAGACTATCAGACGGCCTTCTGTGGGGGGGAAGGGAGGAGGGGGGAAAATTGTGGAATTCAGAGCCTTGCAAAAAATGATAGGTACATATTACTATTGTATATAATTGGAAAACAAATAAAATGTTTAAAAAAAACTTTAAAAAAAGGAACAACCTAGATTTACTAGTATGCTATTGTACTAATCTTCCAGTATGGCTCTCAGAGGGTTAAAGAAGATAAATTTCTACAACTTGGTAGAAAATCACATTTATATTTAATTAATCATTTATATATTTAGCTTTTCTCATAGTTGTTTAGACATTGATAAGAGGTCATAACCTTTTTAAGGTTTGAGAATGTGAGAACTGAAATGATTGAATAAGTTGAATTCATGAATTCAAATTTTAATTTTGTATAATTTTCCCTATAAAAATGAGTGTTAAAGTTGATTTTGGAAGACTGCAAAGGGGTTGGAGCTATGTAGAATTCTACATTCCTACATCCCTTTTTGATGAGGGGAAAAGACTGCAAAGGAGTTGGAGCTATGTAGAATTCTACATTCCTACATCCCTTTTTGATGAGGGAGAAGTGATGGTTTATTCGGGGATCTTTTTCTATATTTTAAAAAAGAAAGGGAGGCCACCATCTGATGATAGTAATAAAGACACTGTACCTCTCAAGGAAGACAATGTAATATAGCATAGTGTTTGGACCACTTTACTATGGTTCACTGTTCACTTTACAAATGATTATTATATGACAGTGGAAAGAGTACTGACCTGAGGGCAGCTAGATGGCACAGTGGATAAAGTGACAGCCCTGGATTCAGGTGGACCTGAGTTCAAATTTGACCTCAGACACTTAATAATTGCCTAGCCATGTGAACTTTGGCAAATCACTTAACCCCATTGCCTTAAATAAATTTAAAAAAACTTGGAGTTAGAGGCTCAAATTTCAACTTTGACAATACATTTTGGGACTTTGAATCAGTCAATCAATAACCATTTATTGAGCACTTGTTAAGTTCCAGACACACTGCCTGGTGGTGGTGGTGGTGGTGGTGGAGACAAAAAAATAGACAAATCTCAAGGATTTCATTTTCCAATGGGGAAATAAAACAAATAAAAGGAAACTGGAAAATGAGAATATGGGGAAGTTACCCCAAGGAGGTAGGGAGAGTGGGAGAGAAGACCCAAAGTAATACCAAGAAGGGAGAAATGAGATGGTCTAATCTGAGTGAAGGTTTTAGACCCAACTCTCCATTCACAGGGACAGAGGTTGGTACTGTTGAGGAGTGCCAGGCTGATGTGATCTTGCTGAATAGTAAGGTTTTCCCAATAAAGTGCTTTCTGTGGGGTATGGTAGAAAAACCTGAGTGTATATAGCCAGGTGAGAAATGAGAAAGAAATCATTTTACCTGGAGGTAAAATTCTCCACATCTATAAAATGAGTGGGATTGATTATGGGATCCCTCCTAGTTTCAGATCTTTGCTCATGTGACTTTGTGACATCTTCGGTCTGGAAATGCCTTCCACAAAGAGAAATTTAATCTAATCTGTAACCTGGGTTCAGAATACCTAATAACTTTTGGAATTTTCCATTGACAGGATTTGGAAATGCCAGTTTTACTTAGAATGCTTGAAGTACGTATAGAGAAGGTATTGATAATTATTATTTCTTTCTCATTGGGGGAAAAGAGGAAGGAAGTGAGAAGAAAAGAAGGTGAATTTTTATTGATTAAAAAATTAATTAAAATTGAACTGATTGGATTTTACATAATTGGAATTTATCTCATTCTAGTAATTTCTCAGGGAAATATCAGTATTGTCTCCTACACTGAAAAGTATAGAGGTACAACCAACATTCTTGTAAACTGACATTTTCAGCATCCAGATTGAGGGTTAGATGATGGCTGTTCACCCTAGGTATGACCTAGTAAATTAAAGTATTTTGAAAACCAACAGACTATGGTGAAGAGAACTTTGGAATTAAAGAGTAAGAATTAGGTTCTTCTTGAGGCTTTCACAAGCTATGTCTTCATGTCAAGTGGGGATGGTAGTTCCTGCCCTTTCCATCTTTCAGGGTAGTTACAATAAAAAATGGATCATACTTTCTGTAGCCCTTGATGTCTATAAAATATTTTGCAGCAACTCTATGATAGACATATACACATAACATAAATAATTATATCCATTTTATGGGGGGGGGATTTCAACCTAATGTGGTAGAGTGACTTACTCAAGATCATATGACTATTAAGTGTCAAGTCATAGACATGAATCAGGTCTCTGCACCAAATTATGTTGGTCAGACTTCATAAGACTTTAACCCACTTAAGTTGGTTATTTTTATGATATTATTGTTATTGTTCTCCTGGTTCTGCTAACTTCACTCTGAATTAGTTTATGCAAAGTCTTCCTGGGTTCTTCAGAAACTAGCTCTTTTATCATTTCTTACAGTCAAATATTCCTTTCCATTCTATTCATTCTATAACTTGTTCAATCAACCAATTCCCCATTTTATGAGCATCCCTTCAAAGAAACTAGGAAAACTTAGGCAAGTTATTTTGTTCTAATAAACCTCATTTGATTTGTTGAATTCTCATTCTTTTTAACACTACCTTCACATTCTTTCTGTTTTTTAAGTTTAGAATATTTTTTGGTGTATGTGTGTAATATTTCTGGCATTATTTGTGGGATAAAAGGGGAAAATATTATTGAGGGGATGTTATTTTAGAATCATGAAATAATTTATGCTGTGGTATTGCAGAAGATTATAGCAAAAAAACTCAAATTGATAAGTATTTAATTTTTGAAAGATTTTTTATCTCAAAAAATTGGTTGTGGAATCCTTTTTATAAAGCAAATGTCCTTTTTATGTCCACACAAGCAAGAATAAGTCATTCTGCACTAGACCTCAACAAAAAGGAAGAAATATTGAATATTAGACAATTTACGCCAGTTACCTGATCTATAAAAATGAATCATAGGATCCCTTTTCATGCTAACTTAATAGAAAATATAAAAATTGCTAAGACTTTCCTTTTAGGCAAAAAAAAATATTCTATCTATGTTTTGGCCTCATTAATGAGAAATCCTCCTAGGAATCCAAATTTAATAATCTATTTGAAGAAGAAACTCCTCAATATGAAAACTTCCTATTCCCATTCAGATGGGACAACTTAATTAATTTGTAATCTTAAGAGATTTGCCTAAAAATCAAATGATTGGCTCATGATTACAGAACTGGTATGCCAGAGGGAGTGACTCTGTGACCCTGCACAAATGACAACTTTTTAGTGCACCTGGCAACTTTAAAATGATAAGTCAAACTAGTTGCCCATCTACATAGGTAGAAGTAGTTTTCTCTTTTGGAGTTCCTACACCAATAAAATCATAAATCTGGTTTCTTTTTCCTTCCCCATTCTCCAACTGAATCCAATTTTTTTTGTAAATGCAATTTTAGCTTTTGGTTCAATTCTGATGTTTTTGTCTTTCTGTCATTTATTCCTAAAAAAAATTGATGTCAAAATGAATTACACATTTTCTATCCTTTGCTGGCTTGAATCACTGAATTGGACAAGAGTCTGACTTCAATTAATGAGGTATAATTAATATCCTGTGTCAAACTATGGAAAATCTTAAAGATTTAACCATAAACACACACTGATTTTATATATGTAATATAATTTGTGGTTAGTTAAGTGTTTCCCAGTTTGGGCAGCATTGTAAAATATATATATTCAGAATATCTACTGGAAAACACTTCTGGACCAATATAAACAAGAACTAACTCAATGCCTAGGATGAATCCTTTATAAAAACTAGGAATTAAGTGCAGGATCTTATGTGAATTTTGAGATCTTCAAAGGAAAATTCATTCTTATACAAACCTATATTATTGCAATTGTTATTTTTGTTCATGAGTGCCAGTTACTATATCATACTAATTAATAAACTATTACTATGGAGTTCTAAATCATTATAAAAGACAACCTTGAGGAACTGTATAACTGGAGATGAAAATGAGTCATCCATGGAAAGCATTAAAGAACCACAAACACAGTTCCAGAGATATGATATGAAATGGAAAAAAAAAGATAATTCCAAAATATCCCTTTGCAATGGATAAAACCTCCTTAGAAGATTTATGGACCAGAATCTTCATTGAATAAGAAGACAAGGCTGGATTGTAATTTGCATTGATGGGAAGTTCTACCAAAATGACATCTAATTAGGTCCATTGTAAAGCAAAGGAAAACCTTCATAAAGAAGAGAATGAACTTTTATTAAATAAAGGTAGCATTTCCCTTTGAGGAATTAGCTTATGAAATCCGAAAAGTTATTTGTTAGGTGTGAGCCACTCTTGCTAATTCACCTTTACATTAAGACCATAGAAGGAAAAAAAACACCTTGTTGTGCAAGAGGGCAATGTCAATATATTGTAAACTGTGATAATTCATAACTTTTCATGGTCCTCTCTTAGCTGGATACTCTCTCCTCTGTGGGATTTACTGTTATTCCTGTCTCTGGATTCTCATCTTTTCTGTCTGCCCTTTGTTGAGTCATCATCCACATCCTCTCCCCTAACCTTCAAGGCTCTGAGTCCTCTGCCCTTTTTTTTTCTCCTCTTTACTTCTTTTGTGACTTCCTCATTTCCCATGGGTTTAATTATTACCTGTCTGCAACTGACTCCAGATATCTATGTATCTCCACCCTTAGTCTCTCTTTTGAACATCACTCCTTCGCTGCTTACTGACTTTTGGACATTTTGAAATTGTTTTCTTTTAGGAATTTCAAATTCAAGTCCAAAACAACTTTTTTTCCCCTTTTTCCTTAAACCTATAACTTTAATATCTCTATTTCTGTCTAGGGCAGATGTTCTTAACCTGAGGTCCATAAATCTGTTTTAAAAAATTTTTAAACTGAATTTCAGCATATTTGGAGGGGTTTTTTTTGTAATTAATCCTATATTTTATTTTATACATTTAAAAAAAATCTTGTTCTGAGAAGAGAGGTCCATAGATTTCACCAGACTATTGAAAGGGTCCATGACCAAAAAAAAAGTTAAGAGTCTCTGGTATAGGGATTACTACTATTCTAGTCACCAAGGATCTAAACCCTAGAGTCTTTTTTGACTCTTCTCTTTCTCTAATCCTTATTTCCATATCCAGTCAAATATCAATTTTTTAAAATAATTCTTCTGCAACAGTTTTCAAATTAGTCATTTCTTTTTTCTCACACAGTCACAGTCTTTATCAGTCTGCCTGACTAGAGTTTCCTCCAACTCCAGTGCATTTTTTTCTTTCATATAGTTGCCAAATGGATAATCCAAAATTGCAGCTCTAACCATGTCATTCAACCCACTGCTTCTTTTATGATTTCCTACTCCCTTGTATAAATAAATATAGACTCTTCTGTCTGATAGTTCAAGAATTTTATTACCTAGCCCCAACTAAATCTTAATTAATTAATTTAATTAATACTTCATCCCCTTACACACTCTTCAGTTTAGCCAAACATGCCATTTGGCTGTTCCTCACACATGGTATTCCTTTTCTTTAAATTTCCATACCATTTACATAAGCTAAAATGTACTTTCTCTGCCTCTTAGAATACCTAATTTCCTTCAAAATTCAGTTCAAGGGCTACCTCCTTTGGAGTTCTTTTTTGGCTCTCCTACCTTCAAATGTAGGTGCAGCCCTTCAAAATTACCTTGTATTTATCTGCATATATATTTTTTAACATAGTTATATGTACATATATTCTGCTAGGCTAATAGAATATTAACTTATTATTTTTGCCTGTATACAAACACAAATCCTGGCAAATAAGTTAAAAGTATTTTTTTATTGGTTAAGTTCATAGTACTAATTGGTATATTGGAAGGAAAGTCAATTTTAGTATATCATATATATATATATATATTTTTTTTTTTTTTTAGGTTTTTGCAAGGCAATTGGGGTTAAGTGGCTTGCCCAAGGCCACACATCTAGGTAATTATTAAGTGTCTGAGGCCAGATTTGAACTCAAGTACTCCTGACTCCAGGGTCAGTGCTATATCCACTGCACTACCTAGCCACCCCTGTACTTAAATATTTTTTGAAGAAGTAAATTAATTGTTTTGTTGTTGAATTGTTTTTTTTTTTTTTGACAAGGCAATAGGATTAAGTGATTTGCCCAAGGTCACACAGCTAAATAAGCATTAAATGTCTGAGGTCAAATTTGAATTCACATCCTCCTGACTCCAAGGACTGATGCTTTCTACACTGCTCTTGAACTGTAATTTTTTTTAAAGAAACCTATATGGGGTTATGTGAAATATGATATATCATTAGCAACAAATGGAAGACTAATGATTTTGGGAAACTATACTAATGAAATTCATATGGTGAAATATTGATTTTCTGTAGAGATGGTATTACATTTATATTAAGTTACCTTTAAAAATCGTGTTCATAAAGCATGGTGGTGAAAATGACTGTCCTTACAGGTAGGAAGACCTAGTTCCAATCAGGACCCTCAGTACTCCTGTATAACTCTAGGCCTTTAAATTACATAAGAGTAATTCAGAGGAAGGAATTTTATATAACAGGGGAAAAATGAATTGTGAAAACATTTTTTGAGAATTTATGGCAACTTTTCTAAGATGCTATTTTCCTAGACACAGTAATACTTGTCTTTAATCCCTGTTTTTCCTAGAGAGGCCATAATTGGGAAATCTGGAGCTTAGGAGTTCGGAGCTGAAGTAGGGTTCAAGCTGATAAAGTTTCTGCCAGAAGTCCAAACTATTATGATGAAACTTGGGGAGTTCATTGCCACTGGGATGTCTAAAAGGGGAGAATCAGCCTAGGTCAAAACTGAAACAGGTCAAAGCTTCCTTGTTGATCAGCTGTGAGTGGCCCGTGTCTGCTGCACTTCCAGCCTAGTGAACTTGGGACACTTAGTCTCTGCCATCTTCCTTTCCACCCCTTTTTAAAATAGCATTAACACTAAGTACTATGGTTTTTTAAAATTTAGCTTACCTCCTACCCCACTTTGGAACCTCTATCTGGGGAAGTTTTTGTTTAGTTTGTTCCAAGAAGGCAGTCCAAGTGAGTCAAAGTATTTCTGTGGCTGTTTTTTTTTAATTGGGGGAAGAAATGGGATGATGCATTATTCAGTGAGAGTTTAAATAATGTATCAGTGCTGTGTGTGTTGTGTTCTTCTGTATTTTGTCAGTGGCCACAGACATTTCACACAGCTTTTTGATAAAATGTTTTCTGCTAATTCCTTCTCCCAGTGAAACTTTACACATTTTTACACACTTTTACCATCTTTTTTTTTTTCCATATGCTTATTTCTCACAAATCCATCTTATCTCTGGCCCTGGCATAGAAGGAGGCTGTTCTGAATTTGGAGTGCTGTTGATGACTTTCCCCCTCCTGTCCTTGGTTCCTTCACATGACTCAAGTTAGGCTTATTGGTTTCTCTTGCAAAGCTGCATTGTTCCCAGACTAATGCAAAATAGTTCACTGTCTTTTTATTCCTCAGTACAACTCCAGATGAGCTTCTTTTCATGGTTTTGCCTTACTTTCAGCCAGGTCTGTTCAATGTCTGAATGTGTGTTAGGGTTGTGGGGAGATGTGTGTTTTGGCCTCAAAGGTGAAGAAATCAGAGTGAATTCAAGTTAATCAAAAATAATTTGAGATTTCCCAGAAGTAGCACTGGTAACATTCATTTGTTTTATTTTCTTTTGGTATTTTACAGCAAGGATTCTTGGGGGCTTATGAATTTTAAAATATAGATATAGATAAGTATTTCATATGATTGCTTTACTTCATAATTTTATGTATTTTATATTTTTAAAAATATGCCAACAGGGGATCCTGTCAGGAATAATGAGTTTTTGTTTGTTTTGGAGGCAGCTGGGGCACTGTGAATAGACTTCTGGAAATCCAGTAGACCTGAGTTAAGATGCAACCTTAAACACTTAATAGTTATATGACTCTGTTTACCTCATTTTTCTCAACTTTACTCTCCCAGGGTGGTTTTGAGGATAAAATTAAATAGTATTTTTAAAGTATTTTTTTAAAGAAAGGAGGAAGAAGTTGTATTTTGTATTTGAGGACATAGTGAAATTACAATTTGAATTTTGTTTGTAAATCAATGAAAAAGGATGGAGTATAAAGAACATTAGATTTGAATGCAGAGGTCCTGGATTTCATTCCTGGTTCTTCTAATCATAACATATGTGATATTGGATACATCTATGATCTTATTCTTATGTGAATTACAGTGGGTTCTAGTTATCATTTAAAGTATACTTTCTTTAGGAAATGTTCTTTCCAGCTGGGTAAGTCCCTTATCACTTATAGAGGATTCTTTTCCCTCTGAGTCACAGATAGTTATGAAAGGGAGGAGATGGTAGCTTTGTGATGTTTTTGTGATAAAATGGGTTAGGATGTTTCTGATGGCAGGTTTGAAAGGGGTAGGAGTATTGGACTCCCTTGAGTCAGAAAGTGGATTTTAGTAAAATTTGCCAGAAACACAGTCATTTCAACTCATTTGGTCTGTTAAAAAATTATCTATAACATTATAAGTCAGACTGGGTGACATCTGAAGTGATGAGGATATTAAATGGTAGAGAATTTTAGGGGACTTAAGAGGCTATCTATGATCCAACCTCCTTATTTAATGTTAAAGGATAACAGACTCAGAGAAAGACCAAATGACTGGTACAAGGTCACAAAACCACTCATTTATTAAGTGCTACTTCAGATATTAAGAGCCAGGGATGGGATTTGAATCTAGATCATTTCTTTCTCTTAAGAGATTTATTAGGGGCAGCTAGGTGGCGTAGTGGATAAAGCACTGGCCCTGGAGTCAGGAGTACCTGGGTTCAAATCCGGTCTCAGACACTTAATAATTACCTAGCTGTGTGGCCTTGGGCAAGCCACTTAACCCCCTTGCCCTTGCAAAAAACCTAAAAAAAAGAGAGATTTGTTTTGTAGAATGATGTTATTTTGGATTTTTTTTTTTTACCTTGTACTTATATACTTAGTGGTTACTAATTCAAGATGATTTGGGAATAGCATACAAAAATTTGATACTCAGTTTTTTGTTCCCAAAGTGAATTATGTTTTTAGACACCTATTTGATAAATTAGAAACTCTAATGAAATAAAGGTTAAATAACAGAGGTTGTCCTTCATTTTTTCAAAAAATATTTTCATTTATTTATTTAGGTTTTTGTAAGGCAAACGGGGTTAAGTGGCTTGCCCAAGGCCACACAGCTAGGCAATTATTAAGTGTCTGAGACCGGATTTGAACCCAGGTCCTCCTGAATCCAGGACCCATGCTCTAGCCACTGCACTGCCTAAAGGAAGCTAAATAGTTAACTGAAAATAAGATATGCTTTAATTTTAAAACTAGGTGGCACAGTGGATAAAGCTGTGTGGCCTTGGGCAAACCACTTAACCCTTTTTATCTTGCAAAAAAAAAACCCTAAAAAAAATGTCCCTGAGACCTCCTTAGAGAAAAATTAGCAAAGATAGGATAGTAGCTATTTCAATTGACAATTCTTATTGGGTTCAGAGCTGAAATTTCAAAAAACTCTCTCCTTAGCAGCTGATGCGATTTAAATGATAAGCAGGGAGTTGGCTAAATCTGAATGTACTAGAAATTCATTGACTGAAGCCTTGTTTTATCTTTTTTCCTCCCCCCAAGGCCCATGCAGTCAGCCAGTACTAACAATGGCCACACAAACAGTTTACTGTGATGGATACAATAGACAAAGCCTTCATTGTTTAAAAAGTTGAAAATAGAGCAGAAGCCAGATTTCTTAAGGTTGTTGTCTAATTCATCTAGGCAAAGTTTTAATGTTTCAGGTAATCATAAATATTTTGAGATCCCAGAAAGGGAAGTATGCAGCTTCTTTTGCTTATTTTTCCTAGGGAATTTTTTTTTTTAATTTCCCGGACAGCGTCCTCACATTTTTTGAACAATTTATCTGAAAGTCTGACTGGGTTAATGTCTCATCCCAAGTGGTGGAATGTAGAGGAGCTGTTGAAATTCTCTTAGCATTTTCATTAAACATTAACTTTTTAGATCAATGACCCAATTAGTGATTAGTTAAGTTCTTTTTATAGGATTTTTGTTCTACTTTATGAACCTTCCCCCGCCTAAACATAAATTTACAACACTCTCTTTAAAGATACTCACCCAAATTTCCAAGCATTCTGCTTGTAATTTACTTATGTGGGAAATATAAATTGGCAATGTTTGTTCTGCTGTTATGTAGAATATTCAGTTCTTCAAATAAAATCTCTTGTCTGTTAATAAAACTAGAGTAGAGAGCAGAAGATGGTTAATGGGGAAAAATGTAATTTGGCTAAATAGGGAAAAACAGTCTGTTGTTAATCTGAATGTTTTGTATTGTAAAAAGTGGATTAAGTAAAAATGTTGAATTGACTGGGTTGTTATTCCAGCAGTGAATTATTTCTCCCTCTCCCAGCCCTCACTAAAAAAAAAATCATCCTCTTAACTTATATCCATAGAGAATAAGTAGGCTTACTTTGGTTTATGTGTGGGATAATGATTTATGCAGTGATATAAAAAATTACAGCATCCCAATTCCAAAAATGCAAAAAATATAGCTACAATACAGTTTAAATCTCATGATAATGAATGAGATTTCTCTTTTCTTCTTTTTTGCCTAATCTTAATTAAAGATATAGATATATATAGATATATCTATATCTATATCTATCTATCTATCTATCTATCTATCTATATATATATATATATATATTCAAAGCTAACTCTAGACTAAGGATTTCCTTAAATCCTCTGCAAATATGTTTAAGGTAGTCCTAAAGATCTAGTTCAGATCTAACCTGACACTTTTTAGCTGTGTGACCCTGGGCAAATCACTTAACCCTGTTTGTTTCAGTTTCCTCATCCATAAAAGGAGCTGGAGAAAGAAACGGTAAACCACTCCAGTATCTGTACCAAGAAGAGTCAGATGTGACTGAATGATTGAACAGCAACAAAAATAATCTTGTTAACCAGTCTTTGTGAAGAGGAAAAGGGTGATTAGTTAGTAGTTCTCAATGCTACTCTAAACAACCACAAAATCTTGAGTTTGAGTCTGTGGGCTATTTCAGGAATTGGGAGTTTAGTCAAGAGGACACATTGGCTTTGTGAGGAAAAGATTGGTATTCTTTCAGAGTATCCTTCACAAGAAACCTTATACATTCAAGAAAAAAAAAATGGTTCAACTTCTCTCTAGACAAGGATTTTAGCCTAATTCTTTAAGATTAAATCCTGTACTGTTATTCGTAAAGTAAACAGGTCATCAATATAGCAACTTGGCTAGTCAATTAACTCACTTTCCTCTTTTTGCCCTCTTCCAATGATCCCATTCTTTTTTCTAATAGCTAACTAGCATGTATTAGAACTTAAGTGTTTGCAAAGTGCCTTACAAATATCTCATCTTATTCTTGTAACAACCCTGGAAAGTAAGGGTTATAATCATCCCCATTTAACAGATAGAACTCTGGTCTTCCTGATTCCCAGTCCAGGACTCTGTCCAGACCCAGCTGCTTTAGTTAATCCTCCTCAAATAAAATGCTTTGAGAATGATTTGAATATCTCTTTACAGTTTAATACTTTTTTCTATAATGTGCAAAAAGTGCTTTACAAACCTAAAAACACTATATACATATGAATTATTATTAATTAGTTTTAATTCCTGATGATTTAAAATACAACTTTGTATGAATTTTCAGAGCAGTTTGATACTTTCCCCCAACTTGATTTTCCACAAATCCTTAATTTTCACCCCATTCTGACATTAGGAAAAAATCAGTAGTTAGTAAATGTCTTTGTAATAAAAGGGTTTTGTTTAAAGGTTGCTATCCTTTGCTTTAACCCTAATGTGATTTTTATTGTGGTTGTATTGGAATCAACATAAATTGGAATCAAATAAATTCCTAATAGGTTCCAGGCACTGTGCTGGGCCTAGCTTGAAGATATAACAACAAATGAAACAATCCTTACTCAAAAGCTATGTCTTTAAAGCATTCAAATAGTATTTTTAAGTGAAATCCCTTTATCTTGAATTAAAAGGGAAAATAAGTTTTAAAAATATTTTTGTTAAACTATTTAAGACTTAGATTTTGGCTATATGAATTCTTTTACATTTTAAACTTAATAACCGAATCTTAATTCATATGATAAGAAAAATATATACAGTGATTGGATTTAATTTTTCAGAGGTTAAATATTATAGCCAGGGTCCCAAAACCTGAATAGTATATGTTACTGCATAACATAGGAATGATAATTATATAAATCCTAGCTGAGAAGAATGTTTCTGTCAAAATTGAGCACTATGTAGCATTTTAAAAAAATTGGTATGATATGCTTCTATAGTCTTTAATTACAGTAGAAATTATAAAAATTAGCATTACCCAGCATTAATGGTAAAAACTAGGTAATATTTTCCTTTTCTCTTGTCATTACTACAGTAATATAATTAAGAAGAGTTTTAGAGTTGGAAGGTTGATTTTGTTATTAAGCTAATTCCCCAGAAAAAAATCCACACTACATGTCCAATACATGACTGCCTAGACTTTTTAAAACCTCTAATGAATGAGAATCCATATATATAGTCCAACATGAACACTTTGCTATCTATCTGTATAAAGTGACTTTAATGTACTAACCTTATATGAAGATGTCACTACAGATGTATCATTAATAGGACAGTTGCTTTGGGTTAATTGTGGTGATAGTAATACAGCAATGAGGTCAGTACATTGGCTTTATAAACCTTCAATTTGGTACTTAGTCGCATACCTCTTCTCTTTTACTTTCTTTTGGAGCATCTCAAATACTGAGCTGGCTCTGGTAATACTTATGTCAATCTCATCATCAATGCGTACCTCCCTGGAAAGGACACTGCCAAGATGAATGAACTTGTCAACAGTACCTAAAACTTCTTCATTTGCTGTAACACATATGGTGTGCTGCTGGCTGATGGAGCACTTGTGTCTTTCTGGTGTTGTTAGGCCAAAATTAGCACAAGCAGCAGAGAATTGATTCATACTTCGTTGCATCTCAGCTTCAGAGGTGGCACTGAGTGACATTCCCTCCACATTACCTTAGCTGTGTGGCCTTGGGCAAGCCACTTAACCCCATTTGCCTTGCAAAAACCTAAAAAAAAAAAGAATTTTTTTCTTAGCTATAATTATAACAAGGTACCCCTTTCCACACCCCTAATTGTGGTATGAAGTTTTATATATAGGTTGTGTATCCCAAATTTATTGTAGTATATGGTGCTGGAAGCTAATTTCTGCCAAACTTCTTTTCAGGTTACACAGTCATTTGTACAATAAGGAGCCCTTTTCCCAGGAGTAGTTATCCCTGGATATATTAAATGCTAGGTTATGATGTATTTTCCTTTGTATCTTGTTTGCCTAGCCTATTCCATTGATCAACTTCTCTATTTTTAAAATCAGAATCAAATGAAGATAATTAGTTCTTCATAGTACCCTTCATTGGAACCCTTTATTATTATTCCCTTCTCCCTCTCTTTTCTCTCCCTGCCCTCCTCCCCATATTTATTTTGAGATTCTTGACCTTTTATTACAGTAGAGAAGTTTTCTTTTTTTTAACTTATTCTAAAAAAGTAACCCCTTAGTGGTTTAATTGGTATGACACTAAGTATCTAAATTAATTTGGATTGTATATCATTTTAATTGTATTGAGTTGAACAATTAACCTCTCAAATAACTTGTCTTTATTTCTGTGAAGTTTTTTTTGTCGGTTTTAGTTATATAAAGCTAGAGCATTTCTTGTTTTATTCATATAAAGCATTTCTTATGGTAGATTGTCTTTCAGATAGTTTGTGCACTTTGTAATTATTTTGATTGAAATTTATTTTTCCTATCATGTGGATTTTGTGAATAACAAAACAAAAAAGTTGATGATTTTTAAAGTTTATTCAGTTAATTAAGGTCATGCCCCTTCTTCTCTTTTCTATGCTTATAATCTCAACATTTTTGTTGCCTTGCTGCTGTAGCTTTTATTTCTAGAACCTTTATTAATAACAGTAACCAAGGACAGTTGTACTTTTACCTCTGTTTTTATAAGAAAGGCCTTTATTATTTTTGTTTAGATTTCATAATAGGTCTTGGTGTTAGATAAATACTAGCTGTCATATTAAGGGATGGTGACATAAACTTATTCACTTCATTCTACTGTTGCCATCAAAATTACTCAGCAGAGGGGTGGCTCGGTGGTGTAGTGGATAAAGCACTGGCCTTCGAGTCAGGTGTACCTGGGTTCAAATCCGGTCTCAGACACTTAATAATTACCTAGCTGTGTGGCCATGGGCAAGCCACTTAACTCCGTTTGCTTTGCAAAAACCTAAAAAAAAAAATTACTCAGCAGTGTTTGACATTCCTATTGAGTTAAAATTAGGGATAGGAAAGTTTTTCCTGATTGAAAGTTAACTTTCTGTTGAGAAAATCTATTTTAAAAATGCTCTTCAGTTCTTAATTATGAATGTTTATATTATTTAAAACTAATGAGATTACCACTAAGTGGAAATTATTCTAATTTTTCTTTGTTAATTAAAAGCTGAAGGGGCAGCTAGGTGGCACAGTGGGGTATGGCTGGGTGGTAGAGTGGATAGAATACCAACCCTGGAGTCAGGAGAACCTGAGATCAAATCCAGCCTCAGACACTTAATAATTGCCTAGTTGGGTGACCTTGGACAAGTCACTTAACTCAATTGCCTTAAATAATTTTTTTTAAAAAATCAAAAGTTAAATATCACTTAATTCTTAATTACAATTTCTATATTTTCAGACAGGAAAAGTGAATCCCTTAGGTAAAGTAGTTTTTTCCAAAATCATATAACTTTTTAAAAAAATTCTAGGTTTTGACTCTTCAGCTGTTATAGCATGTAATTTCTCAGGAAAGAAAAAAACTTGCTTGCTTTGGGTATCAGAGTTCTCTGGTCCTACCTATTTTGTCCTCTGTCCTCTTTCCTTATTGTAAATTTAGTAATAGCAGCAGTTCTTCATTTTTTTGGTCATCTGGTATGCATGCCTTTCTATCTTTTAACATTCACATTGCCTTATATATAGTGAGCATCTTTTATGCATATCATTTCCTATTCTCAAAATGTTTTCTTCATTTCTTGAATTCCTATATCCATCTACTGAAGCCCAATTCAGATGCTACTACCTTATTGGTAATGACCTTTCCCCTCAAACCCCAAACCCTTTTCACATTTCTTTAATATATTTTTCATGTAAATATTGCTTAGAAATAATTATTCTCTTGTACACAATAAACTCCATTAAGTTAGGGATTGTATCTTTTTTTAAAAAAAATTATTTATTTTGAATTTTACAATTTTCCCCCTAATCTTTCTTCCTTCCCCAACCCCCCACAGAAGGCAGTCTGTTAGTCTTTACATTATTTCCATGTTATACATTGATCTAAGTTAAATGTGATGAAAGAGAAATCATATCCTTAAGAAAAAAAAGTATAAGAGGTAGCAAAATTATATAATAAGATAACAGGGTGTTTTTTTTTTAAATTAAAGTCTTTGGTCTTTGTTCAAATGCCACAATTCTTTCTTTGGATACAGATGATACTCTCCATCACAGATATCCCAAAATTGTGCCTGATTGTTGCACTGATGGAATGAGCAAGTCTATCAAGGCTGAACATCACTCCCATGTTGCTGTTAGGGTGTACAGTGTTCTTCTGGTTCTGTTCATCTCACTCAGCATCAGTTCATGCAAATCCTTCCAGGCTTCCCTGAATTCCCATCCCTCCTGGTTTCTAATAGAACAGTAGTGTTCCATCACATCATATATCACAGTTTATGAAGCCATTCCCAAATGATGGACGAATTTCCAATTCTTTGCCACCACAAACAGGGCTGCTATGAATATTTTTGTACAAGTGATGTTTTCACCCTTTTTTATCATCTCTTCTAGGGTATAGACCTAGAAGAGGTATTGCTGGATCAGAGGGTATGCACATTTTTGTTGCCCTTTGGGTGTAATTACAAATTTCTCTCCAGAAAGGCTGGATGAGTTCACAGCTCCACCAAAAATGTGTTAGGGGACTGTTTCTTTTTAAACTTTGAATCTCTTCCTCAGCAACTTTTTTTTTTAGGTTTTTGCAAGGCAAATGGGGTTAAGTGGCTTGCCCAAGGCCACACAGTTAGGTAATTATTAAGTCTCTGAGATTTGAATCCAGGTACTACTGACTCCAGGCTTGGTGCTTTATCCACTGGGCCACCTAGGCCCCCCCCCCCCAGCAACTTTCACTGGGTTCGGCATATTGCATGTGTTTCATACATGTTTGAATGAATAATTATAAGAAGTTCAATTTTAAATGTTGTGGATAATTGAAAACCAAATTTTAAATGTGACAAAAAATTTCTCTGCTTTAACTTAAAAATAATTGGTCATTCACTGTGTGGGGGAAAACTGAGAATAATTCTATTAGCTAAAACAAATTCTAGCAGTGTTTAGGTAAATGTCCAAAGTAAGGGTTCATAATATTTTTCATATTATGGACCATTTTGGAAGTTTGATGAAGTTCTCAGAATAACAATTTTAAATATGTAAAATAAAACACATAGGATTAAAAAGGAAACTAATTACTTTGAAATAAACATGTAATCTTTTCCTTTTCCATCCAAGGATCATGGTCCTCTTGCAATCTTCAGGGAAACTAGATTAAGAACCCTTGCTCTCTAGAGAAATAATCTTTTATTTTTTTAGAGCAGCATTCTATGCTGGGGACTAAACATGTTTCTTTTTGATGGTGTGACTCACCTTAGATTACTGAAAAATGAAATGGGAATGGAGGCAAGTTGTGTCTCTGGTAAGATAATGTCTTTCACAACAGTAACACTGAAAATTACATGAAGGCAAGCAGTGATTTTTATAGGATGTTGTATCCTCAATTTTATGCTCAATGAATGAATTTTTAAAATCAAATCAAAGGCTTACAACCTATTGAAAAGTGAGGTGCCAAGTCTTAGGTCTTTTTTTCCCTTTCCAATTGGAATATCTTGTGTGTGAGAGGAGCATTTGTTTAAACATGGTTACTATTACAATGTTGGCAACAGGAGTCAATAGTTTCTTGAAACCTGAAGAAGCTGAATAGATAGGGAATAGGCTAGTCTTTCACTTAGACTTAAAATCCTTCAAGTTACCTGGTAAACAGAGGATGTTCTACTTTGAAGTTCAAAACTTAGGATCCTTATAATTAAAAAATATATATTGTTATAATTACTTTCCTTTGGAATCTTATGTGGTTTATTTTATGCATTGAAAAACATTTCCTGAGAGGAGGTTAAGACTGATGAATCTCCTGAGCTTTGGACTTGGACTGCCAAAGAGGCCCAAGACACAAAAAAGAAGCCTTGCTCTAAAAGTTATTTTCTGAGGAATTCCTCAATTAAACAATTATATAAAGAGCTTTTTAAAGAGAATTTGGTTTTCCTGAGTGAAGGAATATGGAAGTAAAATTTCCAAGTTTTTATTAAAAATTTTTTGAGGGTTTCTAAGGAACTAAACTACCTCTTCCTTAGGGACAAAAGCAAAAGATAGCATGGATTTTAAATTTTTGAATGAAGGAAGCAAGGTTATCATGATCTGATAACCTGCTTTTTTTTCTCAGTAAAGGAGGAGGCAAGATTTCTTCCATTTGGACTGGGCTGTTGAGTTGGTGTGTTTCAAAACTATTCTTTGCTTAATTTCCAAACAACTGGTCATTTCTTGTGTGGAGAAAACTTATATTATTCCTAAATGAAGCTTCAAAATTTTGTAAAGCTCTTTTTTATTTTAACAGTCTGAAAAAATACAATACTACACATAGATAAAATGTTTTAGATCACAATCTTTGGAAATGGCCTGTATAAAAATATGCTTATGATGTGCTCCCCCCCCCAAAAGGTTTTATTTTATTTTTTCCAATTACATGCAAAGATAGTTTTCAACTTTCATCCTTTTGCAAGTTTTTGATTTCCACATTTTTCTACCTCTCTCCATGGTAGCAAACTATCTGTTAGAGGTTGTACATGCACAATTGTGTTAAACATATTTCCATATTAGTAATGTTGTGAAAGAAAAATTAGAACTACAGGGAAGGGGAGACATGAGAGAAACAGCATAAAAGAAGTGTTAAAAGTGAACATCGTGGGGTGGCTAGGTGGTGCAGTGGATAGATCACCAGTCCTGGAGTCAGGAGTACCTGTATTCAAATCTGGCCTCAGACACTTAATAATTACCTAGCTGTGTGGCCTTGGACAAGCCATTTGACCCCATTTGCCTTGCAAAAACCTAAAAAAAAAAAAAGTGAACATGGTGTGCTTTGCTCTGCCTTCAGACTCCATAGTTTTTTCTCTGTGTGTGGGTGACATTTTCCATAACAGGTCTTTCAGGATTGTCCTTGGTCACTGAATTGCTGAGAGTTAAATCTTTTTTTTTTTTAGTTTTTTTTTTTTTTTGCAAGGCAGATGGGGTTAAGTGGCTTGCCTAAGGCCACACAGCTAGGTAATTATTAAGTGTCTGAAGCCAGATTTGAACCCAGGTACTCCTGACTCCAAGGCCCATGCTTTATCCACTACGCCACCTAGCCGCCCCGAGAGTTAAATCTTATGTCAAAATTACATTGATATGGTTTTGGGGAATATGGAAGATTAACTTTTTATAAATTAAAACTTTGCTTTACAACTATTCAAATCTATTTTTGAAACTTGGTGAAAATCCAATTTTGATCTCTTTCTCTGCTTTCAAATTGGAATATGTAATAAATAATGTGGGGTGTCTATCTTAGTTGATTTCTCACCTAGTATGATGAAAAGTAGGGATGGCCTTCCTCAAGTTATAGTTTGAGTTTGTTTCCATTCAGTGGTCTCTTTTTTTTCTGCTTGTTATTTGTCTATCTAGCCTGAATTATTTCCTTGATGTACTTGGTTTCCTTTAGAGAATAGATACATGGTTTCCCAGGACTTACCAAGGAAGTGCCTCTGTTAGGGTTCCTTTCTTATTATCCCCATCTTCTCTTTTTTCAGTTACTATAAATACTTTTTTCAAAAGCAAAATATTTGGGTGAAGCTCAGGTGTCTCAATAATCTTTGAACTTGATTTGGTATCAGGATGGAGGCTGCCTCTTTGGATTGTTAAGGAAATGGAAAATTCATACCTTCTCCATGCTACAGAGGTCACAGCAGTGCATTGGCTAAAATCAGGTTTATATATAAAATATTTAGTAGAAATATTGTAGCTGATGCTAAAGTTGCTCAAACTATCCCCCCCTTTGAAACCTTTTCTTATTTCTCCTTTTTAAATATGATTTTTAAGTTCTAAATTTAAAGAACACACATCCAAAAGAACATTCTCATATACAAACTAGAACAGAAACTAGGTTGTTTAATTATCTCTTAACCTTTTATCTTATCTGGAAGTTTTGGCTAAGCTTTGTGAGCTGTCTTTTTTTTAACTTTTCATTTTGGGGTAAATGGAAATTTCAAATGGGAAACCATTTTCCTCCCTTTTTGCATATTTCTGATCTTGGAGAAACAAAGAATTTTGAGATTATTTCATATCTATAGTTTTGTTTTGTTTTTTAGGTTTTTGCTAGGCAATAGGGTTAAGTGGCTTGCCCAAGGCCATACAGCTAGGTGATTATTAAGTGTCTGAGACCAGATTTGAACCCAGGTACTCCCGACTCCAGAGCTGGTGCTTTATCCACTACGCCACCTAGCCGCCCCTTATAGATTTTTTTTTTAACTTAAATTTTTAGAGTCCTGGATGTGAAATCAGAACTCCAGTTCTCACATTTTCTAGGCATACTGTAACCCTGGGCATATAAATTTAACCTCTCTTGAGTTGTATTTTCCATTTTAAAAATATGGCCAATACTCATTTTTGTGAGAAAAATACAGTAGCATCTTTTTATTTATGAGTAGGTGTTCCATTCTAGAATATCTGTGATTTATCACTTAGTCATTTTTACCTTTTATGACCTAGTTTTTGACATCATAGTTGAACAGATCTTTCCTTAGAGCAACAGAAGTTTTGCACAGTACCCTTATCTACAGCCCTTCCAGAACAACAACAACAACAACAAAAAATTACCTTCCTGGGTAAAATGACACAAAGATATTAAAAATACTCAGTCAAGTTAGACTTCTTTTATTGTCAATTCAGTTTGTCCTTACTCTCATTTACTCCATTTGTTTACAGTGTTTACTTCATTTTGTATTAATTTCTTAAAAGTGCTTGGTAAATATTACTCCAACTAGCTTTAATATTATCCCTAAGCAATGGTTCCTTAATTTAATATGGTATTTAATACAGTACTTGCATGGACGTGTACACACATACACACCCTCTCCCCCCCCCCCAATTACTCCTTGGGCTTCCCCCCCCCACTTTGTGGTGGTAAACAAATACCTTTAGGGATACCTGAAAACTTCAGTGTTATCAAGATTGCCTAATGTCTACTATCACTACCAGATGGATTAATATTTTTTGAGCAGGACTTCCTTTTTGAGGTTAAACTCTTAAGATATTCAAATTTCTCCTTAAACTGGCTCTACTTAGCCTGCCAGGTTTAATTCACTTGCTTTCTAACAGTCAAGTCTCCAAACTCCAGAAAAGACTGAACTGTTCCCTTCTTTTGGATTTTTTCAACCATCTTGTATACTTCATACTTTTTGGAAGTATCCTCTCTCTTACCTAACCTTGATTAAATGGGTATTGCCTCAGTCAAACTGGGACTGAAGAAGGACTTCAAGGGCTCTTTCTAGTCCTTCTGATCTATATCTGGTAACTGGACCCAAATGGCTCCAGAGGAGAAAGTGACTGGTGACTTTCTACAGTACTGCAGTCAAATCCTCTTCACTTGCATGTCGTGGCATCTCCCTGATGTCATGGTCTTCTTCCCAAACCAAAGGACTGACATCATCAACCCCACATCTTCTCCTATCCAGATCTTAGCTATCCTTTAGGATCTAGCTAGCTGAATAGCAACACCAACTCCAACCCTACTACTACCACCACCACTACCACCAACTATTACTCAAGGGAATAACTCATAGGACTAGCATACTGAATCTGTGACTTATGTTTCTATCATTTGTGTACAGTCTCCACACTTCTACTATCCAAATTCTCCCTCCGCCTCAGCAACTGAAATAATGATAGACTCAGGGTGGGGATGGGGAAGGGGAATAGAGGTTAAATAGTTTACCAGGATCTTGTTTCTGAGACAATAATCTCTTCCTGAACCAAACAGTTTCTTAGAAGCATAAAATAAATGTATAGAGAATTGACTACTGAATCAGTAAAATCTAAGTTTGATTTGCCTTATAACCCTGGGGACAAATTTACTTCAACAGTGCAATTCTTAGACTGGGTAACCTGTCTATATTGACATTCCTCTTCACATATTCATTCTCTATGCTAGTGAAATAATCCATTACATCATTACATAATTTTTTAAAAAGCTAATATAGCCCTTTTCAATTTGCAACTTTAAACAGATATTACTAGGTACTTTCTTTTTACAACCTACTTCACCCCTTAGGATTAAGTAAAATAATAAGAATTTTATAAACTGAAGTTTTACACACACACACCCCCCACAAATGCAAATTATCTGAGGATACTATCAAATGCTAGGCTTTACTTTCTCTGCAATTTATAGCCTTAGAAATTTACCTAGAGCACTGAAACTTGCCCGGGGTCAAATAATCAAAGTAAATATAGAGCCTGTGCCTTCCTGGTCCAAAGGCCAAGCGTCTCTATCTGCTATGCCTTATTAATAAAGTTTAGCAAGGAATGTAATATTAATAATTCAACATTAACAACGTTTCTTAACCTGGAATCCAAACTTGTTTTAATACTTTGTTAACTAAATGTTGTTATACTTATTCCATTGTAATTCTTTGTATTTTATTTTATGCATTTAAAAACATTCTGAAAAGGGATCCATAGTATCACCACTTGATTGGGCCTTAAATTTCATAGCACTCCAAAGGGATCAGTGACATACAAGAAAGGATAAGGATCCCTACTTTAAGGTGTATAAAATAATTTTTTCATAACTATATTATCAGTTAGTCTTAGTACAGTATCCATTTTATAGTTAAGGCAGCCATCACCCAGAGATACTAATGCTTTAAAATCCAAAGTCAGGTTTGAACCCCACTCCCCTTATTCTGAATCCAATGCTCCCCCATTCCAAACCTCATTACTATCTTAAGGGTACTACCTTTCTCCCAATCACCCAGGTGTCAACTTCAACTCCTCACCCTCTCTCACCTCATATATCCAGTTGCCCCACATATCCAGACTTCTTCCTGAAGTCTCTGGCATCCATCCCCTTCTCTCTGACACTGTTGTTGCTTTAGGGGAGTCCTCATCACCTCCTGCCTAAACTATGGTATTAGCTCAGGAGAAGAGAATGAACATTTATATTAGCATTTAGTGTATGCCAGACCCTTTGGTGAGCCCCTTATATTTCTTTACAAGACACTTTGTCTCCTGACCCTGGGCATTTTCACTGGCTGTCACCTATGCATGGAATGTTCTTCTCCATCTCCTCTCTGTCCTGGCTCCCTTCTAGTCCTGTCATCTAAAAGAAACCTTTCCTGTTTTCCTTTAATGTTAATGTCTTCCCTCTGTGGATTATATCCAATTCAACCTGCATATCTTCCTTGTGAAAATTTTAGTTTGAATGGTATCTCCCCCTCCTTCTTGCCCCTCCCTCCTTTAGACTAATAGCTCCTGGAGAGCAAGGAGAGTCTTCTACCTTTCTTTGCATCCCCCAGTTCTTTGCATAGTGCCTGGTACTTAGTAAGTACTTAATAATATTTATTGACTGAATATTTCTATTGGTACTGCTGTAGTCTAGCACGTTGTTTCATTAATTTCCCTCAATTTATACTTTCCCCACTGTTTGCAAAACTTAATTCCTAGACAATTATAAGGGAAGTTTTTTTAATACTGGAAATGGTCATATTAATTCTTTTTCCTCAGACATTTATATGCCAGACAATCCATCTGTTTTTAAATATTCCAGCATTATTCTGCCATCTAGTGGAAATATAGATTGTTTACTATATATTTGCTGTTCTCCATACTGTTGTTTGAAAAAAATTGAGTGAAAAGGTATAACTATGTTGAAAGTGAAAGGGGAGAGGGCAACTAGGTGGCAGTGGATAGAGCACTGGCCCTGGAGTCAGGAGTACCTGGGTTCAAATCCGGCCTCAGACACTTAATAATTACCTAGCTGTGTGGCCTTGGGCAAGCCACTTAAACCCATTGCCTTGCAAAAAAAAAAAAAAAAGTGAAAGGGGAAAAAGAAGGAAGTTGAAGGGACTTTTAAAAATTCTTTAACTCTGGAATTTAATTCACTGTAGCCTTTTCATCTGAAAAGTATTTGATATTAAATCAATTTTATGCTTTTTTCAGGTAGTAATATATCATTAATAAGTAAAGTTAATTTTTAGGAATTCCCATTTGGTTCTTTAATTATTTTGGGTAGGTAGGTTAACTTTCCAGCTTTCACTTGCCCTTGAACTTGAGACAGGAAACCTCACCTTTCCCCTTCCTGCTTCTGTCCTGGAACTCCCTGTGTTCTTAAGTCAGTAGCTCAATGTGATTAACAATTAATCCTAGACCTTTTATGAATTTTCAGTGGAAGGTTTTACAGTGATTCAAAATCACATAAAATGAACTCATTTTCAATATTAATAATTAATATTAAAATTAACTTTAATAGGTTTCTAGCTAAAATTTATATTGTTAGCATAGTGCTATTTCTTTTCTTTTGTTTTTATCCATTTAAAAACTTTATTTATTAATATAATTAATGTTCAAATGCATTAAATTGATGAGAACATTATCAGTAGTTCTGAGTTCCAAATTATTTCCCTTCCTCTTCTCCTTCTTGACAGTAAGCAATCTGATAGAGGCTATATATATATATATATATATATATATATATATACTATGTTGAACGTATTTCCATATCAGTCGTGTTATGAAAAAAAGAATCACATCAAAAGGGGGAAAAGCATAAGAAAGAGAACAAAAACAAATTTTAAAAAGTGAAAATAGCATAGACTCCATAGTTTATCTTCCAGATGTGGAGTCCCTCACAAGTCTTCTGGAATTGTCTTTGATCACTACACAGTGTCATTTCTTAATCTTTTATTAGTATGCCACTGTAGATCTAAGATCTAAGATGGTCTCTTAATATGTTTTTAGTTTTTTTTTAATTTAGTTAAGGCAGTGGAGTGAGAGTGACTTGTCCAAGGTCACACAGCTAGTCAATTAAGTGTCTGAGGTTGGATTTGAACTCAGGTCCTCCTGACTCTAGGGCTAGTGTTCTATCCACTGAGCTACTTATTTGCCCCCTTTTTATTAATATTTTAATGAAATTTTAGAGTCATTAAAATAAACATTTTAATATGCATAATGATCTTTCATATTTTTGAACAGATAATATTCATAGGTTGAGAAATCAAATTGTATTTCCTCTCTGTGTCATCCTTGAGAGTTTTGTGTTCCTTTTGAAAAGTATAGAACATAGCAAAATGTTTCTGAATATGTATAATATTGTGTGAGTCTAGCCAAAACTGAAGTTAGGGCTTCCTGATTAGATAGTTTTGAAAATTAAAAGACATGAGGAAAGGTCTTTTTAATGTGTCTCCAGAAATTACCAATTTTTTTTTTTAGATTTTTCAAGGCAGTGGGGTTAAATGGCTTGCCCAAGGCCACACAGCTAGGTAATTATTAAGTGTCTGAGGCCAGATTTGAACTCAGGTACTCCTGACTCCAGGGCTGGTGCTTTATCCACTACGCCACCTAGCCACCCCAAGAAATTACCAATCTTTTTAGAGATCCAGATGTTTCATTTAAAAAATAACTTTTTTTTTGTTTTGACAACAAAATTTTTTGTGTTTTTTTTGTTGTCAAAAAGTTTGACAAAAGTTTTTTTGTTGTTTTGATTATTTGTTCTTTAGGACCAAGAATGATCATTACAATAGCATTTGCTTTTCACTGACATTATAGTAGTCATTGTGTATTTATACTGTA